>NC_072737.1:133692679-133992679 GCF_026930045.1 Uloborus diversus
AATACTAAGCAATCGCACATAAATGTCCAAAAGAAGAAAGTATACACTTTTTGTTCTGCATTCTACGAATTATTACTCACTCGTTGATTCGAAATTTTAAAGTAGTGATTAATATATTTTGACAATTTATATACGGTATAACACGGTACTTCTACAACACGGTTTCGATATTACACGGTACCAATTTTTCGATTATTATAACACGGTTTCGATATTATACGGTACAAAAGTTGAATTTAAATACTACACGGTATTGATAAAACACGAATTTTAAAAGATGGAATTTTATTTTTGTTTAATACATAGTAAAAAAATGTATGATAATAGCTGTAATATGCTTTTACTTCATTTTTATGAAACTTTTGCGAAAAATTATCTGCTTTCGGCTAGTAAGTTGAGTTTCCCCATGTAACACTAACTTGTAACTTTCAAATACTTAATTTTTCTCAATAGTGTTCCCAAAACAAAAAGATGAAAATTATTTTGTTTCCAATGCATTGTAAGAAAATAATATTAGGAATAAATATAAACTAAATTTGGCAAACGATAAATTCAAAAATGTAGTCGAAACAAAATATAAAATAAAACTAGTATGTTGTAGCCATCACGAAACTTTCTTCTATATTTTTCTTTTTTTTTTCCTGATCCCTCCCCATGCTTGACGAGGAAGCAATATTCCCAACAAAAACAAAATTACACATGCAAAAACTTGACGACCATCCCAATGTCTGAATTATTGCAAAAGCAAAGCAAAGAGCGAAAATAGGGAAGTATTCGATTTTCTAATTTTATTTTTATATGATAGAGTAACATACATGAACATCATCTGCGAAAAAAATTTTACGATACGACTAATACTTTTTTTTAAAATAATTTTTTAAAGTTCACGCGCGAGTGACGTCATTTGCTTGTAAGTCCTTTGACTGACGTCACTGCCGCGCTGCGAGGCGGCGGGGTTGGCTAGGACAAAGAAGTGCTTGGCGAACTTTGGGGGAAGGCGCGGGAAAACAAGAGCCTTCTAACAGCAGCGCGCATAAAAGGCTAGTGAAAATCCTTTGCTGTCTGTAGGGTTTAATGCATTCTGCGATTGTTTTTAATTTGATTTTCTTTGTCATAGCTAGTAGAATCAATTACAAGTATTGCTTCGTTCCTGGATGCGTATCTACATCTAAAAAAACTCCTCACAAGCGATTTGTTATTGTTCCGTCCTAGCAGGATCTTCGAAAGAAGTGTTTTCAAGTGTGTTTATTAATTAAAATTTGAAAATGAAAATTTGCACTTCATTTTAATTAAAAACTATGTCAAGTGAGAAATACAGTTGGAAATATATGTTCACAACTGTTCATAAATAAATGTTTAATAAGCATATGAGATATTTTTAAAAAAAATGCAAGTAAACAAAGGAATTTAAACTCTGCACAATAAACTTAAATAGAAAGTAATAGATGCATTACTATTTCCATTTTAATAACAATGCAAAAACTATTAATACTTTCTTTTTAACATTCAAACTATCTTCAAATTTTAACTATTACAAATTGATAATTTAAAAATACATTTTCAGTTTATCACCAGAAGCGTTTCTATGTAAACAAGACCTTTCTCACATGCAAAAAGGTACTTATTTTATGAAATGAACACCATTTTCAAATTTATTATTTTTATCAAAAGAGCAAAAAAATATATTTTTCCTTTTTTTGCTAAGTTGCACAAAAACTCAAGGATAATTAACATGTATTAATGGATTTAAAACAATTTTCCACAAAAAAAAAAGCAGATCAACTTTTATTGCCAACAAAGCGAAAAATTTTCATGCAAAAACTGCTCTAAAACTTAGTACTGGAATCACTTGCAATAGGGTTGTTACAAAATGCGCGCCTCATTAAAAGCTGCCAAGTAAGAACTGGAATAGCGCTCTTACATTGTAATTTATATATTCAGGTAAAAAAACCATCGACACACAAATGGAAATGATCAATCTTGATAAGGGAAACTAATGCGAATAATATGAACTGCAAATATAGACGAATATGTACGTACAATTTTAAAGAATAACAATGGTGAAACTTTGTTGTTTCACTCCCCGTACTTCTAGGACATTAAATCTCTCGTCCTTTCGAAAAAAGTGAAACACCATGAATGACTTTACTTGAGGAAGGTTATTGGATTGACCTTTCGTGAATCCTAGCTCCATCATGGAAAAAATGCCGGTTAAAGGCTTTAAAAAGGCTGAAAAAAACAGTGCTATTCACCTCCTGGTAGGCGCAACACGGCATAGGAATGGAGCTCTGATCGGAACAGGGAAATGACGTCAGCTGCTGACGTTTTAGGCCACACCTCTTTTTTGCGCATCGCTCTTTAAAAAATTCATAAAAAATCAATCGTTGGTTTTAAAAATCCGGCCATGGTGAATTTTTGTGTTTTGTAAGCCTGTCAACATTGTGCAATAGTTAAAATTGGAATATTTGATAGGTTGATACTTCCCTATTGAAAGTTATTTTAAAAGCCTTGCTTGAATTAATTACAAATATTTTATTTGTTAACAAACATAAGATGGCAACAGTTAAAAATTTTAAATCATTGAGATAATATTTCCGATCATTTCCATACAATTAAAATCACGAGAAATACGCAAACGACAATCTTTTACGATTTATCTTTCTTATTGTTGCATTAATAAAACTATTTTTATTCAAAAAAAAAAAAAAAAAAAAAAAAGGAATCCACACCTCTTGGAGCGATTGTCGTCAAAATTGAACCAAAGCCTGTTTACATATGTATTCACATATATTCCTAATTTCAACCAGAACTTAGCATTACTTCTTGAGATAGGGCACTCACAATGGAAAAAAAAGAACGGGCGATTGCGCTACCCCCTTTTTACTTTCTTCTATATCTAATATATAGAAGAAAGTATTGGATTCGTGCAAATTTTCGAATTTCGAATTTTGACGGATTCGAACGTTTTGAGGTGTGCTGAGTCCATTTCGACTATTTTTGGAAAATGTCTGTCTGTCTGTGTGTGTGTATGTGTGTGTGTATGTATGTGTGTGTGTATGTATGTGTGTGTGTATGTGTGTGTGTCACGTCTGTGTGTGACAAGTTTTTTGTGGCCGCTCTACAGCAAAAACTACCGCATGAAATCGAACGAAATTTGGTGCACATATGTGCCCCTATGTGAACTTGTGCCCATTGGTTTTTGGCGCGAATTCCTCCAAGGGGGGTGGAGCAATGGGACGTTTTTTGAGTTACGCGTGCTTGCTATTCCTCAGGAAGTAATTGGCGGAATCAAACAAAATTTGGTCCATATGTCGCCATTAACAGGAACAGGTGCTGATTCAATTTTGGTGTCAATAACTCAAACGGGGGTTGAGCTATAGAACGTTTTTTTGTCGTCAATTGTGACTGCTGTATCTCAAGAAATAACAAACGGAATCAAACAAAAATATTTGACAAGTAGCCCTTAGTGGGTATAAGAGCTGATTTTATTTTGGTGTCAACAGCTAAAAAGGGGGTAGCGCAATCGCCCGTTCTTTTTTTCCATTGTGAGTGCCCTATCTCAAGAAGTAATGCTACGTTCTGGTTGAAATTTGGAATATATGTGAATCCATATGTAAACAGGCTTTGGTTCAATTTTGACGCCAATCGCTCTAAGAGGTGTTGATTTTTTTTTTTTTTTGCGAATAAAAATAGCTTTATTAATGCAACAATAAGAAAGATAAATCGTAATAGATTGTCGTCTGCGTATTTCTCGTGATTTTAATTGTATGGAAATGATCGGAAATATTATCTCAATGATTTAAAATTTTTAACTGTTGCCATCTTATGTTTGCTAACAAATAAAATATTTGTAATTAATTCAAGCAAGGCGTTTAAAATAACTTTCGATTTTCGCTCTTTGCTTTGCTTTTGTAATAATTCAGACATTTTGATGGTCGTCAAGTTTTTGCATGTGTAATTTTGTTTTTGTCAGGAATATTGCTTCCTCGTCAAGCATGGGGAGGGATCAGAAAAAGGAAAAATATAGAAGAAAGTTTCGTGATGGCCACAACATACTAGTTAGCTGTTGACACCAAAATAAAATCAGCTCTTATACCCACTAAAGCCCTCGATCCGTCTCTTAAGTGGCGACACGGTCCAGTGTCCGCCATTTTGTGTCGTTCCGCAACTTTCTCCCTATCTCAATAGTAGAAAAATGCAGAGTTTCGCTCATTGAAAAGTATCTTTTAATCAAGGAATGTTTGCAAATTTTTGATCGTAACTTATGTAACTGATATACAAAAATGTTGAACTTTACCTTAGTAAAATATTTTTTTTATTATTAAACCGAATATTAGTAAAAAGGTGTTTTGAAGAAATTTTCGACTATTTTTAAGAGTAATTTCTTTTTTTCCCCCATATAGACCTTAGTTACAAATTACTTGAAGTGTTTTAAATATGCGCTTTATTATTAGAAAGTTGGTGTAGTAGAACCAGGGGCGGATACAGAAAAATCTCTCGGAGGGGACCCGGGCAATTGAATAGCACCTCCTCCTTCCCCCTGCCACATACGGTGTTTCATAACAAAGTTTTCATTACTTTATTTTAAAATGTCTTTTTTTTAATTTTTTTAGGAACCCTTAAGCTAATGATCCACTTCTAAGAACATACATATTATGTACCAATAAACTTTGAATGTGGACGTAAAACATCTTTAACGTTTCAAGCCAATGAAATACTAAACCATAATAATGTTACCGAAATGCTATACAATTAGCGGTTTTAATTTTAGGAACAATGTCCTAATGATTATAACACGAGGGCAAGGTTATTCAATAAAAAAATATACCCATACCTCATTTGAGGTTTTAATATTATTTTATAGTATTTTAACTATAAAATATTATTTAATTAAGAAAATCATAGCTATTAAACATACAAGTTTTACTGAAAAATTCAAAACAATTTCTGTGTGGATTTCGAAGCAGTTGCTGATTGTTCTTGAAGCCATGATACAGTTGAGATAACATATTCATATTACATACCGACTCCATTAATATCATGGTTTTCTCAAGAAACTACAACATGATTTCTTTCATTTTGCATTTTTTATAAGCTGAAAAAGAAAAAGCTATTATTTCGCAAATAGCTTCCTGGATCAAAATAATTCTTTTAGGCACGCCTGCACATTTTTTGAAGAATGTTAGTTATTGATTCCATCAAAGAAAAATTAATGGACGAATCGCGATATTACGTTCCCTTGAATTCAAAACCAGCGAGTTAAATGTATAACTCGCTCGTTAAATGTATAACCCTGCCACTCTAGGACTCCAGTATGACTTCTTTAGCAAATAAAAATGATATTATTCAAAATATGCTCTATGTGTGTTTTGTGTTCTGTTTAATTAACTATATAAAAAAAACGCTATGGAGAAGTCAATTAAAAAATTGTGAATAAATTATTTAAATAAATTCATCCTTTGGGGGGGGAGGGGGCACGGGCCTCCCCCCTTAAATCCACTACTGAGTAGAACAGTAGTGAGCTAAATTAATTATGTCATAAATTATTTGTGTGCAACAGTTTGAACTTATTCATGCAAAGCAGTATCATTTATATTACTAATGTGTGCAGTTTTCTTTCTTTTTTTTTCTTTTTTACCAACACTTTCTTGTTTCTAATGACGATTTTACATTAAAAAGTGCCTTTCATTTAAACCTGATTTTTAAGGATACTACTAGTTCTTAAAAATTCAACGAACTCATAGTAAAATGTAACCAGTTTTAAATCAATATTAAAAAAATAATAATAATTGAAATATTTGATACTAATAGGAGTTCAAATAAAAGAGTGCAGATTACATCTGTGACGAACTGTTATAAATAGTAATAATGAATTTGTAAATTAACAGATACTGGGATAAATCATATATATAGATATATATATTTTTTTATTAAAAAAGTTTTATTAAAAAAATCTTCACGTAATTATATAACTTGGCTTGAGTTACATGTTACTGTAATCTCAAAGAAGCTTAATTTTTTTAATGAATAATTTCATACTTTTATATCTTAATTTTTGCTTGCAAAATAGATAAATAATTAACTTGGCAACACATGAAACTCATGGCGATGACACAATTAACAGCAAAACGACGTGTTCTTAAAATAATTTTGCTAAAGTTATTGAGACATTTTGAAACTAACTAAACAACAGAAAATTTACATTAAAAATAAATAAAATAACTAGTATATTTAAATTTTGGCGGTTTTGTTATCTTAAACTCAGAAAAATCAGTTTTGAAAACAGGACAAAATATTTTACTACTGCTAGCAATTTATTAGGTGCCGTTACATAGTTGAGCTTTACAATATTTGAAGGAACTATTTATGATGATTTTAGTGAACGTCCTTATTATCCCATGAAAATTAACAAACCATCAGACAGTTTCATGAAAAGCAAAAAATATTACTATTTCAACAAGAGTTTCATAAAGTATCTGAAATTGCGCAGCAGTATTGATGAAAACATTTAAAATACATAAATAATCTTTCAATGTACTTCGATATAGTAATTTTGAACTGTTAGAACATCTTAATGCACTACACTAAGGCATCTTCACATAAAGATAGCGTTTGATGAAAAATACGAATAGCAAAGAGAAAATATCTAGTATTCCGCACAGTGAAATCACACAGGCAACGACACAAAATGGCGGACTGAACCCACGTGACTGCCCGCCTCCAATCGCAGTCGAAAGCGGCGCGCAGTGCATGGATCAAAGTGTGTCGCCACTTAAGAGACGGATCCAGGGCTTTAATACCCACTAAGGGCTACTTGCCGATAAATTTTTCTTTCATTCCGATCATTATTTCTTGAGATACAGAAGTCACAATTGACGACAAAAAACGTTCTACAGCTCAACCCCCGTTTGAGTTATTGGCACCAAAATTGAATCAGCACCTGTTCCTGTTAATGGCCACATATGAACCAAATTTTTTTTGATTCCGCCGGTTACTTCCTGAGGAATAGCAAGCACGCGTAAATCAAAAAACGTCCCATTGCTCCACCCCTCTTGGAGGAATTCGCGCCAAAAACCAATGGGCACAAGTTCACATAGAGGCACATATGTGTACCAAGTTTCGTTTGATTTCATGCGGCAGTTTTTGCTGTAGAGCGGCCACAAAAAACTGGTCACACACAGACGTGACACACATACACACATACACACACATACACACACACATACAAACACACATACACACACACATGCACACAGACAGACAGATATTTTCCAAAAATAGTCGAAATGGACTCAGCACACCTCAAAACGTTCGAATCCGTCAAAATTCGAAATTCGAAAATTTGCACGAATTCAATACTTTCTTCTATATATTAGATATAGAAGAAAGTAAAAAGAGAATACTTATATTTATTGAATTTAATATTTTGTTTTGCTGTTGTGTTGCTCAGACGAACTTTATTGCTATAGAAAGCTCAGATTTGTTTTCTGATAGAATGCATCTTGTTAGCAAAGAAAGTTGATAAAGTCTTTTTTTTATTATGCACAAAAGTTTTAATTTGAAGCATGCAAAATAATTTAGTTGTATCGTTTATAACAACTCTCCATTTTATATCAATGGGCCTTTGTATGCTCCGGTTGCCTGTTTTTTATTGTACATTCTATTCAGTGGAAATTTCATCGATTATAAAATCTTCGTCTTAAGATTTGGTTCCAATAACACATAAGAAATCAAGGAACATGATATACATTCCTTGATTTACATTAATTCAAGGTTTCGTATAACACAGTTTCAATATAACACGGAACATGGTTTCGATACAACACGGTACACCTTGACATGATTTATGATATGTATATAACTAATTAGGTTAACAAATAAGTAAGAAAACTATTCATAAAAATGTCTCGTATATCACGGTTTCGATACTACACGAACCGAAACAACCGTTTTATACGTGGGATACTTGTAATTGTTTTTGAACCATAAGATCACGTTCATAAATGTTTTTCAGAGTTATTGGCACTAAAATTATCCCTTTAGCGTGAACAGATAAATCAGTATGTAAAAAATGATAGTGGTGGCCCGTGTTTGGATCACTTCCTCTAAATTTCCTGCAAGAAGCTAATGGTTGACCGAAGCCTAAAACAACAGTGAGCGCATGTCTTGTTTCCCAATTTGTAATTTTAAATTCTCTTTCTTTAACCATTCTTGATAATTTTTTGGAGGAAATTTGGAAAATTTATTGCTTTATATTAGTGCCATATTATACCGAAACAGTTGTTCGAAACAAGCACTAAAAAAAAAAAAAGCTTATTTGTATTAATGGGTGTAACGTTACACGATTTCTGAAGTGAGTAGTACCATTCTTTAAATAACTCTAATTGTTGGAGGAACCTTGTACTATGGTTTCAATAGAATTCAAATCGCATGCGTAAAGAACAGAATCGGCACAGAGCAGGCAAACTCTTAAAAGTAGAACGAAAACCGTTCTTTGTGGTAGAGCGGTAAAAGCTCTTACTTTGTGCCCGTCTGTAAGATTCGCGTTGTGCGTTCGGAAACCACTCATGTTATTTCCTCTCTCAGTGAAATAAAAATGCATAGTTTGTACTTAAAACACGTAAATATTTGGTGTATATTGGTTATGGAAAATCAAGAACTTGATAAATAATGAATAAACGAATAATTAAAAGCTAGAGCTGTAAAGAATTTCCTAGGATGTCTTTTTTTATATACTGTTATAACGAAATTTCAGGTTTTGTAATCTACTAGTTTATTTTTGTACTTTCAATTTAAAATGTACAGAAATAAGGTTTTTCTAGATCATTTAATATGTCTGGGAAAGTTAAACCATCAAATAGTTAAGTTGAAGTATAAGTTTAAGTGCAATTAAAAATGAGTACCCGTTCAAGAAAATCAGATGAATGCTTAATTTTTGCTAATGTGTAACTTTTCAAGCAATTTCTCTGCAAGTATACAGAAAATTCTGGTATAACCTAACGCGGAAATAAGTGAGGCGTTACGCTATAGTTACATTACCATGGTGTAATCCTCCACAAGCAATGTATAACTTTTCATCGGTTATATCAGTTAACTTACTTTAAAACAGTGGAGGCAGCTAAGCTGCCATCGATTTTATGGAGTAAGGTTGAACAAAATTTTTTACAGTGAGACACTTAGTCCATTTTTTAGAAAGATATTTCTCTAACTTAATCTTATAATTTATTTGAGCAAGCAGCCTTGTTTCCTGATTGTCTAGGAGCTATTTTAAAAAGAAAATGGTTTTCAGTCTCGTTTTTCTTTTACACATTTTATGTAGCAAAACAAAGCATGTTAGCGTCATTATTTAGGGCAACTTGCCACCCGAAAAATTCAATTCCTTTTTTTTTAAAGTAGAGTGTTGAATTTTATTATTAAACTGCGATGTAAGGTGTACAATTAGCAACATAACAAAGTAATGAACAGACGAGATGAAAAGATCTAGTACATCTTATTCATTAGATGAGCAAGAAATAGATATCCCGTGTTAGCAAGAGGGATATCAATGTAAAATAAAAGTATAAACTGAGCAGAGGTAGCTCGATCGGTTAAGGGGATTCGGGACACAATAATTGTCAAATTTTGCAATTTTTAAAATCATTTTAAAAACTTTTGCATTTTTTTCTGCTTAAAAGGATTTTTGAATCTTGTTTCTATCTAGCACGAAATATATATCGCCGAATAAAAATTAAAACTTAGATATTTGTGCATAATGTTCTGAAAAAAATTTGAAAATAGACCAAGAATATTTTGAGTTATATCGATTTAAAATATCCCTTAATTATATTAAAAAACTTTTTTAAAAAATATTTATGTTACGATTTTGCTGATTAAATAGATGGTGAATCCGTGCAAAAAATTTCAAAACTCTTAACTAAAACAATTTTCAAAATGTGTCCCGGACCCCTTAAGCACCAATCTCTCAGACAAAGGGTCAATAGTTTAACTAAAGACCCTCTGTGTACGATAATGGTGACAGTGCACGTTATTCTGTCGTAATCTCGAAGTTCTACAAGTTCCCATCACAAATCAGAACTTCCAGGGCTGCTGAATCAGTTGTTGTTCGGCTCTTGGTTCGGATCAATCATGTCGACGTGTGAATGGATAATGTTTTCATCTATCGACTGCTGTCTGAACTAAGTCCAACTACCGTTCTTGTGGTGTTCGTATTTAATCGGAACGCGTACAGTTGCCTTAAAATAGGTACGAAACTCTTGGTTTCCCGAATGGAGTATAAAACGGCAAACAAATTAGTTTAAATTGATCTTTAAAACTAATAAGACCTTCAGATAATCGATTTAACACTCACTTGGAAAATAAGCACACAATATGAAACGAACAAACCAATAATACAGCCATAGAAGAATGGACACATCAACTGCCTTTTATTTTCCAGGAACGATTCTGAATCGTTTTTACAGTGTGATGCATTAAAAATATCTTCACACATTAATTTGGTCAATTAGCACATAATATGAAACGACTGTAATGCTGCCTTCAAAAAGTCAGTTTGTTTATAATTTGGTTCATTAAATATACCCTCAGACGCTCATTTGGACAATAGTACAGAATATGAAACGCTCAAAACTATATTACTGTCTTAGAAGAACCGATTTGTGCTAAAACGATGCATTAATAATATTTCACAAATTAACTTGGTCACTTAGCACACAATATGAAACGATTATAATGCTGCCTTTGAAAAGTTAGTTTGTGCTAAATTTAGTTCATAAAATATATCTCCAGGCGCTCATTTGGTCAATAGCACAGAATATGAAACCCTCAAATCTATATTGCTGCCTTAGAAGAGCCGATTTGTGCTAAAGAGATGCATTAAAAATATTTCACAAATTAACTTGGTCACTTAGCACAGAATATGAAACGCTCAAATCTATGTTACTGTCTTAGAAGAACCGATTTGTGCTAAAACGATGCATTAATAATGTTTCACAAATTAACTTGGTCACTTAGCACACAATATGAAACGATTATAATGCTACCTTTGAAAAGTCAGTTCGTGCTAAATTTAGTTCATAAAATATATCTCCAGGCGCTCATTTGGTCAATAGCACAAAATATGAAACCCTCGAATCTATATTGCTGCCTTAGAAGAGCCGATTTGTGCTAAACTGATGCATTAAAAATATTTCACGAATTAACTTGGTCATTTAGCATACAATATGAAACGATTATAATGCTGCCTTTGAAAAGTCAGTTTGTGGTAAATTTGGTTCATTGAATATATCTTCACTCATGCATTCGGTAAATAAGCACAAAATGTGAAAATATAAGAACTATGATGTTGCCGTCGATGAATCGATTTGTGTGCTAAATTAATGCATTAGAAACATAGATTCAGGCATTCACTTGGTAGATAAGCACGAAATATGAAACGACCAAACCTATTAAACTCATTGCCGTACTCAAAGTTACTGGAAATATATTTGCAGCGTACATTTTCATGTCAGATATACCAACTATGGTAAGAAAAAATCCAACATCATTTTCAAATTCAGAATTTAGTGAGTGTTTCCCACTAACGCAAATCAGAATTTCTGTTAATTCTGATTTTGCTTGTCCAATTTTTTCCGGAATAAAGCAAACGATGAATAAAATCGTAAAATCATAGGCAACGTCAAAAAACACGAAAATTCTCTTGAAGATAACATCTGCCTCCCAAGATTCCAGTAGTATATCAAAAGCAAGCACAAAAGACTTAACAAAAATCTTTATCAGCCATAAGAGAATGATTTCGTTAAAAGTTGAATTGACCTCACAGCAAAGTCTTTGTAATTTACAGTACGTAATTCGTTGCTTGTTTATCTTCATAGAGGAAAGTTTCTCAATACATTTGAGATTTACTTTAGCTATTTTGAGTCCTTGTTCAATAAAAAGGCACATGTAAACATAAAAGGCAACAAACACTGATAAACCTATATACATATAAAATATATAAAAGCAAGCACAAACCATTATAGCTACTGTGAAAATTGGAGGTTGCGCCTTAATTATTGCATAGTATACAGTCATCACTAAAACTATAGTACATGAAAGATAGACAATTGCAAATATAACAGAAGAAATTAAAATGATATTTATCATGCGATAGTTTTCACTGTTGTCCTTGAACTTCATATTTTTTGTAATAATAATAAATAGTTCTCGTATACAGTCATTCAGCCTCGGTTTTCGTAAAGAAATCAAATCACAAGTTAGAATAAATGTTGATAGATCAATTATTCCCGATAAATAATACGGTACTTCATTGCCAGAGAACGGACTAAATGCAGTATAGAAACATAAAAACAAATGCGAAAATATTCTTTCTAAGATCATATATATCTTGCGACATTTTAACTTTAATACTGATATTTTCTTATTTTTTGCAGATTTAAATTTTTCAGCGGCATGAAATTGTATATTTACACCAAATATATTCATAAACAAAGACAGCAATGAAGGAAAATTATACACTTTTTGTGGCACATAGTTCTTAGAATGTTTCAACATGTTTCTAAAATCTCTTTTACGAATGCTATGAACGTTTTTTGGACATGATTATGTTTTGCAATATTTGACTCATGTAAATTTCCGCAACGTACTGTTGACCTGACATGTTTATACGTGCATGAAAAATAAAAAATTTAGATCATTTAGATTATTATCCTAATAATCTTTGAAAAATGTTGTTATCGTTAGTGTATCTAAGAACTAGATGAAAAGTAGCATAAGATGAAAAACATGATGATATCTACGCTAATTGCTAGATTTCTGAAGTTAACAGTATATTAATAAATATATCTAGTAAGTAATATATTGGAAAAAAAAATTCACTTCTGTAATAGCATTATGCCTTAATTGGTAAGTAAATACTACCTCAAAGAACATTTAAAACACATGAATTAACGCTCAAATTGTGCGTCTGCTAAAGCTGGAACAGTACTAACATCTTATATAAGACTTTGGACTAAACTATATTTCTCCCATGTGTACTCGTACTTGGCAAAAACAATCTTCTCGTAAACAATGACTTAGTTTATAGCTCCCAAAGTCACCAAACTTGCTTAAAAATTTTAAACCTTGCTTTTAGTTTCCATTTCTTGATAGCAAAATGTTCCGAATGCAGAATATTCAATAAACACAGGAATTATTGCTGCGTCTAAGTTTGAAACATACTATCATGTTAATAGTCCTCATGTCTTGTATGTATAAAGACTGAAAGAGGTTTCTTTCACGTATATCACCATCCTTTCTTAAACAATGAGTCACATTTTAGCTTCCTTGGTCATAAGTGATCTGCTTAAAAAATTACAACTTAGTTAGCTTACACTTTGTTTTAGTTCTTTATATTTCTACAAAAAAAAAAAAAAAAAAATCTAATGCATTGTATGATGATAAAAAAAGAACAATTTTAATGATGAGTAATTTAACTTGTACCATGCAATTTTCTGTACAAGTGAAAAAAAAAAAAAAAAAAAAAAAAAAAAAAAAAAAAAAAAAAAAAAAAAAAAAAAACAAGCGAGCAAATAAACTACATTATTTATTTTAAAGAGAATTTTAGAAGAGAATATATTATAATAAAGCACTTAATGATGCCGTTTAGTTAATCAATATCAAAATATGAACTGCCAATGATTATTTGTGGCTGAAAACATGAGCATTGTAGGCATAAAAGCAGACTTTTAACAACTGTATTCAACAGATAACTGTTTTCCCCGACAGAAAAACAAACAAACAAACAAAGAAAAGCAAATAATTATATATTTCTCTTCATAAAATATATTTAAAAAAAATTGAAATGTTGGTTAGTTTAAAAATGATGGAAGAGGTGGTTTAAGTCATTGAAAAAGTTCGAACGTTTGTTTTTTTACTTTTTTTTGGAGCTTTTGCTTTTTTTTCTATTTATCATATTTTCCTAATTGAGCTACTAACTCTTTTTTTTTTATAAGGGGAGCATATTAGAGTTTTAGAAAAAGATCCAGCTATACTGCCTCTATTTCACTTCTATTTTTTTTGTTGGTAGTGGCGAATGGGTTTATTAAATTAGACGAGTCTTTCACTGATGGACAAAACTTGGTCAGCTAAAAAACGACCACAGTATGATAAACTGAAATTATTTTTGTGTATACTATGATTAATAGTAATGTTCAAGTCAAATGCACAGCAGTAGATAAAATAATTCAAAACGTGCCGGCAGAATCTCATAAAAAGCACAAAACATGTTTTGTCTTTCAGCGAATGGTAAAATAGCAACAAGCGGTCAAATCGCACTGCCCTGTGGTTCTTGTGTAGTTAATGATACTTCCCCATGATGTTCTCTCCAAACAAAGTCAAAACCTCGGGATTCAATATTTCCTTACTATCCCATAATTTCAACTTTTTAACCTTTCATTTAGTTCATTAAAAATATTCGCACAATTTATGTTGTTCCCTGATTTGTTCTCCATCACTTCACCTGTCAAATCTTGGTCGAAAACTTTAAATAAAATTGTTCTCGTCACTGATTATAACCTTTTTCCATTCTTGTGCAGTCCAGGAATGATATTTAATGGCCCAGACAAAACTTTTTGTCTTCATTGCATGTGTTAATAACATATGACTGGTGTCTTTATGACTGATGATCCATCAAATCTCCCAGATTCAATAAGTGTTCGTCAAATTGCAGATGAATCCACGCTGACACTAGCAAGTAATAATTCTGTCCGAAGAACTGCATTTCTTTCACAAGGAAGTATTTTGATATTTCGTAAATGAAATTTGTCTGCTTGAGGATTATTCTTGCATTTGCATTCAGATTTACCTTTCCGTTTTGGAGACACTGCCCCTATTCCTTTTGCTGATTAATTATTCTACAAATACTGCCTTTTCCAACTCCAACTGCTGCAGAAATATTTCCTACATTCATAGAAGTAAGCTAAGAGTAAGTCTTTTTTCCTGGGAGTGATTTCCATTCTTTAAATAGACGTCATACGCAGACAATTCACACAACCAACCACTTCTATCTGACCGCAACTGAAGGGAAAAAAATTTGGCTTATCATGATCACGTCAAACCGATCAAGGGCAGTCGCACGTTGTAAGAAAACGCTGTTGAAACTGATTTGAGGAAGAAAATATCGACCAAACGAAGGGAAAGAGGCAGGCCATATTTTGCCGAACCATCATTTCAATTCAACTTAATTTTTCACGTTAACTATAACTCGTGCAAAAGAAAAAAAAAGAATTATGGCTTTTTGTATTCAAATTATGTTTTTCGCAATCACGAGTGTGTGTGTGTATGTAGGCGTGTGTATTTGTGTCGAGGCATGAGTGTGTGGATATGTGTGTGTGTATAGGTATGTGTATGTATGCGTGTGTGTTTGTGTCTGTATGCAGGCATTAGTGTGTGTATGTAAGAGTGCGTATGTATGCGTGGGTGTTTGTGTCCGTGCGCAGGCATCAATGTGTGTGTGTTTGTAAGTGTGCGTTTGTGTTTTGTCTGTGTGCAGGCATGAGTGTGTGCAGGTGTGTGTATGTTGGATATGGATGCAACCTGGAGACAGTTTTCGCTAGAAGAGCAGCATCGGGAGGGACCGGTCGATGATGTCGCTGCAGAGGGAGGCGGGGGAGGGGAATGAAATCAGCGTAATGTCAAGGACAGTCAAATGAGAACAATAAGCAATCGTGATTGCTCCAAAAAAAAAAAAAAAAAAACCATCGGAGCTTTTATAAAAAATAAAGTTCCACTAACTTAGATACGTTTTTAATATCTCCTGTTTTAATTCATTTAGTAACTTGAACTTTCAACGGAAAGAGCACATTTCGTATACGGCAATTTTCCTCGTGCTTTCCAACGGTGCCAATACAGAAATGATGCGGTAATTCCTTCGCATATAAAAGAGCAATTTTATTCATTTTTTTTGCGTCAAATAGAAATCAAAAATAGGAATTCGAATTTCAGGAAATGTTCTTCCAAATGCTAACTTTAACACTCCAAACTAGCTTTGGGCTGAATTTTAGGAAAATTGATCAAGTGGTGTTGGCCCCTAGGCAATGCATATACATACACGACAAACTCACAGTTTAATTTCTACTGTGACTCTGATTTACTGTAGGTTTACGTATTTTCCCGCTTTCAACAAACATTTAATTTTTTAAATAATAATTTTTACTTTTAAAAGTAGGGTTTAAGTAACGTATAACATGAAAAGCTACTGAAAAATACTCCAAAAGGGAAAATTTGCAAAATAACACCCAAGATCTACTTTAATGTGTTCTCAGTTTATTTATCAATATACACAATTAACACAGCTTCCATATGCAAGTACTTAAAACTGTCAGTAAAATCGAGTTAATCAATGAAGCGAACGAACCATTAATTTGGTATTAAAGAGGTAAAAAATAAATCGAAATCACTGAAAAGCGAATTCATTATCCAAGAGCTTTTAGGAAAGGAATATTCGGCGGAGCACTATTTTTCAAATCGAATCGGAATACCCATATCCCATAATACCACGGCTATGTCGCTCATTTTCTACTTCATTAACCTAGAAAACAACTTGATCGCACTGCAAATGGGTGTTAAAGGGAGTGGCAGGAGCCATAAATCTGATTGTCTCTGAAGATCCAGGTTGTTATTTCTTAATCCTAGAATTTAGTTTCCAATAATTATTTTAATTCTGGAGAATCATTATTAATCATTGACTATTTGCGGAAAGTTTTTAGTTTTGTAAACTAAAATTTGATTTTGAAACATATTTCTTGAAATCAAATCCCCGTTTTAGTCATGGAATGTTTTCGTTGTTATGATGTTTTCTCCAGTAAAAGTAATAATCAAATTATTAATAACTCATGTTCAGGTACATATACTATGAATACGCATTATCAATCACACAGTGTCAATATTTAACTGCAACAAAAGTAATAAACGTTTTATTTTATTTTGACAAAAACTTTGTTTTCAGAAACAATAAGCGAAAATAGTTTCACACACCCAGACAAAACAAACAAGTTCGAAGGTCGTCTTCTTGCAAAATGTTACTGAAGACTGCGAATTTGAAAAATACTTCTCAGATGTCGCGGCGGTTGCCCAGGTTGCGGCGGTTGCCTCTTATCACTATGAGCCTTGAAACTTAGTTTGGATCCCATGGACGTGCACTTCGAATCTATATTTTCCTTATTTTAAATTTATTAATTTTGTAGTACGTATTTTGACCATTTTTTCCCCTGTTAATGGGAGCTTGATTTAAATCTTTTTCTCTTTATAATAAGTGTTTCAGTTGCATTATATTTCCTACAGAACGGAAAGAAATATTTTTATTTTGTTCTAACCGTAGCGCATGTTTTAATCAAATTCTTCCTAACAAATGATTTAACACTTGGCTAACCAAATAAGGTAGTAATCTTTGTGGATTGGTTAGCAAAAAAGGGCTTAGCCTACTAGTATAATAAGAATATGATTTACTCTTTTTGTGAAATTTTTAGTATCTCGTAATACTTTATTTAAAATAATCATGATCTATCATCAGATTCAACACTTAATTGATCTTAAACTTAGTTCATTTTATGCTAAGTGACGTTTCACATCAGTACAATGTGAAGAGAAAAAACAAACGATTTGAAGAAAAAATATGGAGATCTAACAACATACACACAAAACTCAAAATACAAATTTTCAATTCAACAGTTAGAGCAGTCCTACTCTATACATGGAAGCTAACTAGACAGCAAGAAAGAGAGCTTGATGCCTTTCAAACTAAAAGCCTGAGAAAAATATGAAACATATACTGGCCAAATAAAATCTCGAATTCAGACCTGTACAAACGTACAAATTGCAAGCCGATAACCCCACTGATAAAAAAGCACATATGGTCATGGATAGGACATGTTCTCAGAATGCAGGCAATAGACTCTACAAGAACTGCTCTCACGTGGATCCCTGATGGCAAGAGGAAACGTGAGCGTCTAAAACTAACCTGGCGTCAGATGACCATACAAGAAAGAAATGCCTTTGGTTGACCAAGCTGGGGGAGTGCCAGGGAGGCAGAATTAAATCGGTTGGGATGGAATGCCACGCTAGCGGCCTCATGCGCCACTGGGCGTTAAGAGAATCAAGTCAAGTCTCTATTATTCATTTTAGCATCGTTTTCAAAGAGATGAAAGGAATTCAAAAGCTAAAACAGTTCGAAAAATTCATTTTAACGGACTAGACTGCTGTAATGGTGTTCGAAAAGTCAGGTCAAATAGCCACTTTTATTAATTGTTTGCACTCAAAAAATCTTTCTTATCACGCCCACCGAGAGTAACCATCACAATAATTTATGTCATGTATTTATTTAGTTTAGTATTTATTAGTTAAGTTGTTCAAGTGTTGGATAAGAAATGAAGTTGAATAATAAATTCTCTAATTAAAGTCATTAGCAACCTTCATTAGCTTTATTGAGATTTTTTGCTCTGAATATAAATTCCAGTTAGTGTTGTTAAACGTTTATTATTCATCTGCTATTTTGCTAAAGAAGTGTTATAGGAGACAAGCTATTTTGTTTCTTGTTTTTTAGATGGGAAAGTATCAATTAAGTAATACCTTTGAAAAACCTTTTATAGGCAAAGTTGTTAAAGCAAGTTGAACCTAATTTTCCTCTAATGTGTTTATACGTTTATATGTAAGAGGGGAAAATGGCTGTACTAGATTTGAAGTATACTTTTTAAACAGACAAAGCACTTGATATCAAAACAATTTAAACCTGTTTCAATCCTCATATAAATAATAGCCGATGATCAAGTAACCCGTGTGTTTCAACAATGAAACTCGTGCCACGGCATGATAATTTGATAATATGTTTCGGTTGAATTTTACATGCAGGGAAAGCTTTTATTGTGACAAGGCTAAACTCGATCCGGTAACTTAACAGTTTTACTGTTAAGACTCATTTCAGGAGAATGAAGAAAGGAAAACAATTCACAATCTACTGGAGTTTAGGGTTAATCCACTGGTGTTAAGGTTAGAATTTCAACTATCAGAATATCACCAAACATGCAATGGCTTCGTTCAAATGTAGAAGCAATTTTCACCCATCATACTATGAGGGGCGGTTTTCTAGTAAGCAATAAATATGCGAATGTCAATACTTTTTTATATGAAGTACTATAATAACATAGCGGCAGATGCATTGCGCAGTGTCTCTAATATACCCGTCTGCCATATTAGGTCATAGTTATTTCTGCATTCTGATAAGTGCAGTGAGCAGAAATTCACCAAAAAGTGAGTAATGTTAGCTGGAAAAGTTCCAGAATAAGATGACCCTGCAGAAACGGTGTTGAAACTTTGAAGAAGGGTGCACTGATGCTCATGATGAACGCCGTTCGACAATCCCCCAGACTTGGTTCCAAACAACTCCCGTCTTTTTGCTTCCGAGAAATATGACTCGAGGACAAAAGTTTGGTTCTGACCAGCGTAAAAAAAGCTCTTAGTAAGTTGTTTAAATTGCTAAATGAAAATAATTTTTTTTCAGGAGTTACATTTTGATAATTGTTTTGCTTGGACTTTCTATAATTCTTTTAGTTGATCCTATTCTTGCGTTTTTCAGCACAGCGTGTGATAGTTTTAATATCTTTTACATTACTTAGCAATTTTCAGCAAATTCTCCAAAAGCAAGAAGTATAAGTTTGAAAGCAAGAAGTATAAAAAGATAACAAGAAGTAAATTTAGCAAAAATCGAATTTTTACTACTACTCTCATAGCATCTAACTGTTGTATGATTACTTGAAAAGGAATTTCTGTATTGCAATGGAGATGGTTAGTAAATGAGTCAAACTGCTCTTCAGAAAAAGTTTTTTTAGCAGATCTAATCATTTTTTTACGTCCAAAGAATTGTCTTTGAGTGTCATTAAGTGCTTAATTTGGTCAACAAACACAGAATATAAAGAGCCCAAACCTATATTGCTGCCTCAGAAGAAGCGATGTGTACTAAACTGATGCATTCAAAATATCTTCACACATTAACTTGGTAAATTAGCACAGAATGTAAAACGTAAATAATGCTGCCTTCAAGAAGTCAGTTTGTGCGAAAGTTGGTTCATTAAATATATCTTCAGTTTTTGGTTAAAAAGCACAGAATGTGAAATGACGAAACCTTTATTGCTGTCTTAGAAGAACTGATTTCTGCTAAATTGATATATGAAATACAGTCACAGGCCATTGAATTAGAAACCCAAGGTCAATATTTTATTAGATCAACTTTTGCACGGATAACTGTTCTAATTCGTTTAGGCATTTAGTATACAAGCTTCTGGAGTGCATTTATATCCAGAGAATACCACGCATTGGCTATGCAGCTTTTTAGATCTTGTAAATTAGATGGAAGAGGAGAGTGCTGTTGGATGCATCTTTCCACCAATCTCACACATTTTCAAAGGATTTAAGATCCGGGCTATGCAGTGACCAGAGAAGGTGTTGGAAGTCTGACTGCTGCTGAGCGAACCAATTTTCAACAGTTCTGGCACGATGCATAGTTGCATTATCGTCCATGAAGTATCCATCGGCATCAAGATAAAAATGCAACTTGATCTGCCAGTATATTCATGTATCACACGGTTTTTTGTTTGCCTTCGAGGAACACCAGGGCACCACTTCCATGTCAGCTGATCATGCTCTATATCATGATACTCCCTCCAAACCCTTGCACAGTGCGAGTAAGGCAAGAAATTTATCTGAAAACTTTCTAATTCATTGTCCAGTCGGAGTATATCTTCAGGCATTCATTTGGTATAGAAACACCTAATATAACAGGATCAAACCTATAATGTTGTCCTCAAAGAATCGGTTTGAGTTTTACTGGTGCATTAAAAATGATCTTCACGCATTCACTTGGTAAATAAGCACAGAATATGAAACGACCAAGCCTATTACACTCATTGCCGTATTTAAAGTTACTGGAAATATATTTGCAGCATACATTTTCACGTCAGATGTACCAACTATGGTAAGAAACAATCCAACATCATTTTCGAATTCAGAATTGATTGAGTGTTTCCCACTAACGTAAATCAGAATTTCTGATAGTTCAGATTTTGCTTGACAAATTTTTTCTGGAAGAAAACAAACGATAAATAAAATAGTTAAATCGTAGGCAACGTCAAATAACGCGAAAATTCTCTTGAAGATAACATCTGCCTCCCAAGATTCCAGTAGTATATCAAAAGCAAGCACAAAAGACTTAACAAAAATCTTTATCAGCCATAAGAGAATGATTTCGTTAAAAGTTGAATTTACCACACAGCTAAGTCTTTGTAATTTACAGTACCTAATTCGTTGCTTGTTTATCTTTGCAGAAGAAAGTTTTTCAATACATTTGAGATTTACTTTAGTTATTTTGAGTCCTTGTTCAATTAAAAGGCACATGTAAACATAAAAGGCAACAAACACTGAGAAACCAATATACATATAAAATATATAAAAACAAACATAAACCACTAACGCTATTGTGAAAATTGGGGGTTGTTCCTTAATTATTGCATAATATACTGTCATCACTAAAACTATAGTACATGAAAGATAGACAATCGCAAATATAACAGAAGAAATTAAAATTATATTTATCATGCGATACTTTTTACTGTTGTCTTCGCACTTGATGTTTTTTGCAATAATATTAATAAGCTCTTTTATACTGTTATTAAATCTCTGTTTTCGCAAAGAAATCAAATCACAAGTAAGAAGAAAAGTAGATAGGTCTATTAATCCCGATAAGTAATACGGTAGTTCTTCACCAGAGTTCGCACCAAATACAATATAAAAACATAAATACAAATGCGAAAATATTCTTTCTAGGATCATATATATCTTGTTACATTTGAATTTAAAAGCTGATTTTTTCTTATTTATTGCAGACTTAAATTCTTTAGTATCATCAAATTTTATATTTACGCCAAATATATTCATAAACAAAGAGATCAATGAAGGAAAATATTTCACTTTTTGTGGCACGTAATTCTTAGAATGTCTCAACATCTTTCTAAATTCCTTCATACGAACGCTGTGTACTTTTTTCGGACATAATAATGTTTTGTTAGGGTGTGCCATTAGTTTTGCAATGTTTGATCTATGCAAATTTTGCAACGTCTTGTTAACGTGACGTAAGCACATGTGCCTGAAATGCAGACGATTACTAATAAAAAGGCCGATATTTAGTATTGTTTATCACCAATACCATTGAGTTCTGACACGAGGTATGTGAAGGGGATGTGTTAAAGATCAGCAGCCATATTAAACTAATCAGAGAACCTTTTATTTATGAATTCGATTTAGGGCACAACAAAGCAGAGTCAATTGGAAACCTATGGTGAGCTAAAGGGAAAATCTTGGTGAACCACATCAGTGAAAGATTGTTATATATCATGTTTATATCTATATTATTATGCTGATGGAACTGAACTGAATCAAAAGTAGCATAGGAAGGAAAACCCTGATGGCTTCTACTTAAATTACTAGATTTCTAAAGTAAACAGTATATTATTAAAAATATCTAATAAGTAAATTATTGCAAAACATTTCATTCACCATTGTAACAACATTTTGCATTTATTGTTAGGTAAATATTATCTCAAAGATCATTCAATAAACACACGAATTCTTACTCAAATTCTGCATCTGCTAAGGTTTGAACAATATTAACACCTTAAATAGTTATTATTTTTTTTGGAAAAATATAGAATAAAGTTTAGCAGAAGAATTAATTAAGAGTCTCTCACGTATTCTCATGCTAGTCAAAACAATCCTACCTCAAACAGTGACTCAGTTTATAGCTTCCTTGTTATATGTGACTTGCTTAAGAAATTTAAACTTTACTTTTTGCATGAATTCCTTTGTAGCTGAATATTATCACAAAGAGTTTTTGACAAACACATGAATTATTGCTCAAATTCTGCGTCAGCTGAAGTTAGAACAGTACTAAGATCATATATAGTTATTATATTTTTTAAGAAAAAAGAGTAAAGTACGTTTCTCTCAAGTATACCCGTACTTGTCAAAAATTATCCTCTCGTAAACATTAACTCAGTTTATATCTTCCAAAGTCATTTGAATTGCTTAAAAAGTTTAAACCTTACTTTTAGCTTGCATTTCTTGGTAGCAAATTGTTATCACACAAAATTCAATAAACACAGGAATTATTGCTCACGTGATGTGTCTGCCTAAATTTGAAGAATACTACCATCGTAAATACTCATTATGTTTTGTAAGAATAAAGACCAAGTTCTCTCAAGTCCTATCACAACCAGTTCTCTTGCAAATAAAGAGTCAGTTTATTGAGTCCGTGGTCATAAGTGACCTGCTTAAAAAGTTTAAAATTTACTTTTAGATTACTACATAAAAAACCATTTTGGTCGAAATGATAAAAAAAAAAAACTATTTTAATGATGAATAATTTGACTTGCACCATACTATTTTCTGTACAAGAGAAAAAAAGCAAGCGAGCAAATAATAAACAACTCAATTTATTCAAAAGAGAATTTTCAAAGATAATATATCATTATAAAAGCTCTTAATGATACCGCTTATTTCATCAATATCAAAATATGCGTAGCTTAGAATTAGTTGGGGCTGAAAATACGAGCATTGTGGGTATAAAAACAGAATTTTAACGATTGCGTTCAACAGATAACTTTTTTTTTAGAATAAATGAATAAATAAATAAAAGTAAAGAAAATCAAAACAACCTGCAATTTATTTCATTTCATTTAAAGTAGTTTTAATTAATGTAAACTATTGACCCCCCCCCCTTATTTTAAATCTGTGAAGAATTTGTAATACACATTTTATGTAGAAATTTTCATCCTTATTTTCAAAATCTTTCTACAAAATCGTTGAAAAATCTATGAAAATCTTTAAAGAAGCTTGTATGTTACTAAACAGAAGGCGACATATAATAGAAGGGCAATTCCATGTGTGACAGAATGACATTGTTGATGAAAAATAAAGTTTTAAGTTGACTGCAGCGTAATTTCACTAAAACTGAATTTCTTTCTTTGTGTCGAATAGTTAATAATAAAAGAAAATCGCACACACACACAGTGAAAATGATTTTTTGATTCATTTTTTAGTTTCTATGTTATTTTTTGCTTTGTGACAAAATGACATTTTTCGTGAAAATCAAAAGTTTAAGTAATTACAGTAAAGCTATTTTCATTAAAACAGACTTTTTTTCTTTGCAATTAATAGTTTATAGTATATATTTATTTTAAGAAAAGCACAGGGCAAATGATTTTTATTGTTTTATATTTAAATTTTTATGATTTTTTGTTGCTTTGTGATGGGTAAACATTTTTTTGTAAACTAAGCTTTTGAACGTTTTAAGTACAAAATGAAATTTCTATAAATCGTGTATAAATTCATTTCTGTAACTGATGATTACTTTTTGATACAGAAGTAACGATAAGAAACTTAATTTAAGGCAATAAAGGGGTTTCATTTTTTTAAAGTAATTTTCAAAGAATTTCTTTGAAATTTTCAGCATAGTTATATGATGTTAAAACCAAATCAAATATAAAATTTCATTTAATTATTGAAAAATCTAATTTTTTTTAAAATTAAAATTTTGATTTTTAATGCTCTTTTCATATTACTTCCAGCGTATGAAATTTCATCAAAATTAAAAAAACACTAGCTAAATATAATACTTAAAACGACTCGAAAATATAATGTTGGAATTTCTTTTTCAAAAATTTTCGGTAAAGATAAATAATGGAAAAAAAAAGCGAAAAAACTAGACGTTTTAGTTAAAATATGTCCATATTTTAATAAAATATAGCAGATATATTCCTCAAAACTAAAACCAAACAAAAAAATCTTTTGGAACAAAGTGTTAACAAACTTCAGAAATTGGGTAGACCGGGCCATTTTTACGCTGATTTTTTTCAATGAATTTTCTAATTTTTATGTTTTAACATAGCGGTTTTATGAAGCAGTTAATGCAGTCAAAGTTGGCATATTGAAGTATTGCTCAGGTTGTGTTTTTAACAGTTAAGAAAATTATTTTAAAGTCCAAATCGGTTGCTTAAACTTGCCCCGGACGCGGGGCACGTTAACACATATTTATTTTGACACCTAAAGTGGTTCTTTTAGTGTTTTGAACATAATGTCTTACCATCGCTAAAATAAAGTAAATTTATTACAGACAAATTGTGTATAAAGTTGAAACTGACGGGGCATGAAGACAGCACTATATAATTGTAAGATACGAATTTGTAACTTAATTAAAAATTAAATGGTGATTTCCAAAACTAAATAGCCGGAAAATACTAAAAATGTTTGAGACAGTTTGGAGCGATAAAAGTGTCAGGGGTATGTTTAAGTAAGTATTAAGAACGATCGTAAAGGTACCCCGACGTTCATAGCGTAAACTTCCTCCGTCGGCAAGTTATGATTTACTTTTAACGTGCAAACAATACTATTCTCAAAAATGGATAAAATTTCTCCTGATTTTTATATACTTGTTTTTTCTTAACTAAGTATTATTTATTCAAAATAAACTTCAAAACATTCAACACAAAATTTACTCAACTACTAAGAAAACAGATTATTCTTTCTGCATGCTGCACCGAAGCTCGACTAATGCTCAAGAACTTGTGAGGATATTTTCTAGGGAGTAGCATCAATCTGTTATAACTGTTGCCTCTTCAGTTATAACTCGTTTTGAAAAAAAGACACTGCGCAAACGTGCCCCGGTCTACCCTACTTGTTATAAAATGTTCAGCAAATTTAAATAATAATTCGTTTCCCTGGAACGGTTTAAAGTTTGTAATTATATTGAAAATTAGGTTTTGAGAAAATCAACACTTTTTTGTTTTAATGTTGTAAATTTCATCATTGGATACACAATTTAGTTTTTAATACAAATTCATCACAAATAATGTCTTATGATTCATTTGAAATGGTACTAGCATTAAAAAGTAAAGAGTTATATGCATTTTTTACTCATGCATTTTATACGAATTTTTTATATTCATTTTTATATGCATTTTTTAGTAAAAAAAAAAAAAAGGAGCGTCGCTCCCACAAAAAGTGCCATAACTTCGTCAGTTTTCCACCGGTTCAATTTTTGAAATGATAACTTCTTATAGGAGGGTAAACCGATTTGTGATAAAATGCGCGTAACGGCGCATCTCTCGTCTGACATTCCTTTCGTTTGCGCATACGACAAAAGCGCACATGGTCGAGGAAATTTTGTTTCTTTACTCTTTGGGTCATCTTTAAGCAGAACAGAAGATGGATGACCTTCGCAACATAACGCAATCTCCTAACGAAAGGTGAGTTTAATAATACAATACAATACCAATAAAAGTGTAAACAATATACAGGGTGTTCCGTTTTAACCTGCAAGACCTCTATTTTTGCAACCGTTAATCCTAGATGCATACTTCCAAAAAATGCAATTGCAAAAATGTTCAAAATCTGATGCGGTGTTAAGATATTGAAAGTTTGAAGCAAATATAAAAATGAAACAAAAAGTACAAAATTTAACTTTTTATACTGATCCTAGGTCCTCTAACTTATATTTAGAGAAATAATCTCCATTAAAATCTATTACTGATACAAAAAACTTGACATTTTTGCGACCAAAATTCAAGGAGATATTCCATTTCAAAGTTTTAAGGGACCATATATACATAAGATGAAATTGAATTTTATCGCCCTTTCAGAAGAATGAAAGGTTGTCAAAGTAAAAAAAAAACAAAGTGTTTATATTTTTCTTCGCTATTCAAAGACTCATGCAAATGATACGCCATGATACGCAAAAACACACTGCAAAACCTGGAACACTTTGAAAAACCACACTCTGCACAAATATAGTTTTAAACACTTGTTAACTGCTATATTTTCCCCAAAAGGTGTTATTGACGGCGAGTGTAAAAGACCTTTTAATGATAAATAAAGGTTTAGAAATATAATAAATGAAAAACCTTTGGTTTGACCAATTTTTACTCATCTGTAAGTCTCTTATCGCCTTAAATGTTTTTTTCAGAAATTGGATAAAAATAAAGTTTATGAGTTGTGACGGAATTGCAACAATTTTCTGAGTCCAAATACTGCAATAAAAATGACCTGCAATCAAACTTTAAATAAAACACAAAAACATTATTACACTTGACTCAGTTAAAAATACTGAACAAAATATAATAAGTGAAATTATTTATAAGCATATTCTAAGAAAATTTGTTTATAAAAAATATATTTTTCGTAAAAGTTGTCATTTTCATGGAATTGTTCAGAAACCTTTTTCTCAAGTAATTTCAAGAGAAGAAATCAACAAAACGATAAACATCAAGTTGATTAGCCTAGAGTTTACTGTTTTAAAACACGCAATAGTTTTTCAAGAAACTACATTTAATATTTCCAACCTCTTTTCCTCATTTCACATATTTAGAAAAGTAGTAATACATTGCCTATGTTATTTTGATTCTTTTGAATTCACTTTTTTTTAGTGATAGTAATTACTTTTCTGCTTCCAGACGATAGACATGTAAGAAAAGATGGTGAGTGATGTTTGTTTATTCCAAGTTGAAAAACGAACGCTGGAAAGTTGATTCAATTTGTAGGATAAGTAAGAAAAATGAGCAAGTTCTCAAAGAAGAAGCTTCACTAATGTGCATCAACGCATTACTCTTACGCAAGGTCTCTGTCTTATTTTCATTTTTATTTAACCGAAGCAAATTCGAAATGATAAGAAAACTGCTTTTAGTTAGAATTGTCTTACTGACTTTTTAATCTTCCATGCTTTTTCGTTGAGTAGTTACGTAAAAGCGGAAAGGTATTTGGCGAGTAAAATTTTATTGCTGTATCCAGATCAAGTTCAAATAGCAAACTGATTTTTCTCAAATGCAATTTAATGTGCTTCATTTATTGACCTTTAAAAATAGCCTGTTTTGAAGAATGACTGATTTAGAAAATGTAAAGGAGTTTTTTTTAAGGATGTAGCCGAAAATGTCTTTGAAAACAAGTAATATGAAAGTTGCAGAGATATAGTGTATGAGATGCTAAAAACATATGAAGAATTAGGTTTCAATATGCCCCATAAAATACTTTATTTATTCTCACTTGGATTTCTTCCCCAATCACTTGGGCTCCGGTAGCAATGAACATAGTATGAAGATATTTACATTATAAAAACGTGATATCAAGAAAACGACAGATGCAATTATTATTGCATACTACTGCTGGATTTCATTATAGGATCTTCCTGAGAAATTATGTGAGAAGATATCAAAGTCAGACCTTTTAGTTTATGTGAACACGACATGATTTCATTCGTATGAATGCTACTATTATAAATTATTACAGTAGGGTAGACGGGGCTCGTTTACGAGGATTTTTTTCAATGAATTTTCTAATTTTTATGTTTGAACCTAGGAAATTTTAAACATGGTGATTTTATAAAGCAGTTAATGAAGTCAAAATTTGTATATTCAGTTGTTGCTTAGCTTGTGTTTTTAACCGTAAAAAAAGTTTTTAAAGTCCAAGTCGGTCGCGTAAACTTGCCACGAGCACGGGGAAAGTTTACGCATAATAAAAATGATGCCAAGGAGTAAGTTATACAGATTTTTAACCAAATTTAAATGTTTTATTGTTCTTAAAACACTTTGAAAATAAGAAAATCACAAATAATTAATTAAAGGACATTCTATAGTCTAAACTAAAATCCTAGGGCTTATTGCTAATTTAGAACAGAAACAATTTTGTCACCTTCTTCGTCCCTGTTAGGTTTTACTAACAAAAATAAAGTATTTCTTTCCGCATACTTGTCATGGGACTGCGTTTGGACATCTAAGACATTGAACCCTGTATTGTCCTTTTTTCGATTGGTTGTGAGCATTCAAACAATAGATGCAAGCACAATTTTCTACTTCGTAAACAGAATCGTTCATTAATTTCCTTTTTACAGAGTGTACTAACTTTTTCCCTGTAGCAGGTTTTGGTTTCATACTTTTTTCTTTGATGTCTTCTATTTCCCCCTTAATAGAAACTTGTAAATTTTATAAAGTAATTTCTCCTTTGTTTTCTGCCCATTTTGTTTTTTTCTTTGTTGCTTCTAACTGCTGTTGTCGGACTGCTTCTTTAATCGGAATATCAGTTAGGGAAAAAAAAGGAGGATGCTCACTAAGCTAAGGTCCTACTTTTACAAACAATCTCAGTTGGAGCAGGCCATAAGTGACGATGAGGAAGGCTTAGTGGGAGAAATACTTGGATTATCGGATATGCCTTTTCATTATTTTGACACTTAACGTGGTTCTGTTAGTGTTTTGAATTAATGTCTTATCATCTTTAAAGCAAAGAAAATATATTACTGGATGAATAGTGTATAAAATTAAAGCTGAGCAGGCATGAAGACAACACTCTATGATTGTAAGATGTAAGATACGAATCTGTTACTTAATTAAAAATGAATGGTGATTTTCAAAACTAAATTACCTGAAAATACTAAATGCTTGAGACAGTACAGAGCGGAAAAAGCGTCCGGGGCCCATTTAGAAGTAAGCAGAGTAGTAAGACACTGTAAGAACGTGCGTTAATGTGCTTCGATGAAAATGCGTAAACGTGCCCCGTCGGCAAGTTTGGATTTCTTTCTCACGTGCAACAACATTTAATAATTTTTTGTCCATATAAATACACTAAAAAAATTCCGAAACGTTACTGGGTATTTCCGTGTTACGTTTCGGGATTTTAATTGTTTTTATCCACTTCCTGGAAAAATCAAGTATTTTTGTCAAAAAGTTTCCTAAATTGCTACAAGTCACACGAATGCAGACTTTTCACTGTTGTGAAAAATATTTTTAGCTCCCATTTTAAAGATTAATTGAACGTATTTATAAAGTGCATAGGCTTCAGCTCAATTATGGCCTGTCCATGCTAATTAAGCTCTCAAAGGGAGGGAATAAGTGTGGACTACTTTGCTTTGCAAGAATTGCAGGCGGGTAAAATTCGTGTCATTTACTTGCAATTCTGGCTTAGGTTTGGCCACGTTTGCAATAATGCTCTTGAAACTTCCTTGAAAAATCAGGAAGATTCCAAACTATTATATTGTACATTCTTAAATTTACTCTAATTTTTTAGACACACGACTGGCTTTTAACGGATAGATTTCTGAATTTCTGAGGAGGCTTCCAGGATAACTTCAGGAAGGTTACTGAATTTTAGCGGAAAATATTTCTGGATTTTGAAAGCTGTAACCTAAGGTTTACAGTTGGCTTAAGGTTTACAGTTGGCTGTTACTGGCAGAAATTGGGCACATCAGCTGCCCATTATTTTCGAGAAACGTTTCTGAATCGTTTTTACAGTGTACAATTCTCAAAAAAAAAAAAAAATATATAAAATTCTGCTATGTTTTATATATTTATTTGTTTTTAACAACGTATTATTTATTCACAATAAGCTTCAAAAGGTTCAACACAACATTTACTCGGCTTGGTAGAAAACAGATCTTTTTTATCCAAACGCTAAACCGAAGCTCGACTGATGCTCAAAATCTTGTGAGAGTATTTGCTACGGAGCAACATCAATCTGGTATGACTGTTGGCTCTTCATTTTATAACTTGTTTTGAAAAAAGGGCACTGCGTAAATGTACCCGATCCTTAAACATGTCCCGGTCTACCCTACCTTTCACGGAAACCCTTACGTGATAGAGTAAAATAGTTTACATTTTCGGATTCAGAGAGCAAAATACTCATTAGTAAATAAAGTGTTTGGAACAGAAAAAAAACTATTTTTTTTTTGTATATCAGTGTTATTTTTCCGTTAAAGAGACGAAGAAAAGAAATGTACTCAACAATAAAAAAATCGGCGGAGCAAGGAGGTTATTGCCAAAATAAAATAAAATTTTACATACGTGGGGACAACATTAATATAAGAAAATAATTACAAAATGCAAGCAAAATGATTATTCATTACAGGGATAGTCTAACATTGATGGAGGTTTTTGTACCCTGTCGTGCCACCTTAGCATGAACGCGCGATGTAATGCTGCCGAAAATTGAAGCTTTAAAGTTTCATACGATGCCCTACCTCATATCGTTCTACATTTACTGTAAATGCGCCTCTAATTCGATTAAACTCGTAGTCCATCCAATTTTCCATCTTAAACTGATCTCAGTTATGATCTGTCTGTGACAAACCAGGGGATCGAGCAGGTCAGAAGAGGTGATAAAAGGGAAGAGGAAGTCCTCTGACACTCTTACTGTGAGTGATCGAGCATTGAATAGATGAAAAAAGGCTCCTGGGAGCGACGCCATGAGTGCCAACGTAGATGTCGAAACATGTCTTAAACGTAAAGTTACGCTGTAATGGTGTTTTGAATCAATATTAGCGGTGACCATGTTTTGTGGACGGTAGCACCCCATAGCATTAACTCAGCTGTGTGTGCAGTGTGCAGCTGAAACACAAAGACGCTATTAGGTCTTTCACAACGGGGTCTCCAGAAGCGTACACGATTGTCATGAGTGGCCAAATTGAATCTGGATTCGTCGCCAAAGTCTATCTGGATCCATTTGGTTCCAGTCCAATCCTGTCGAAGGCCACGCTACTCCAAATAGAGGCGACAGTGTGAAAGCTCTAATGCTGCGACCATTTTCAGGGGCACACCACACCTGAAGCTGGGGTAATACAATCAGGTGTCATGACATATGATACATGGTCACCATCAATATTAATACACAACATCACGGCTATCTAACGGTACGTTTGTGCCACGCTACAGTCACATATGTTGGCATTCACGGCAGGGGTCCCAGGAACTATTTTGTAACAGGCAAATGCTTGATCTCACACAGTACGGGTGTCAGAGGACTTCCTCTTCCACATTATCGCCTTCTCTGGCCTGATCGATTCCCTGATTTGTCTAAACTTGAGCATATCTGGGACCACTTAAGGAAGCTAGTCGGACAGCCTATGAGTTTGGTTAAATTAGTAGCATACCAACAGTAACGGTAGTATGAGATGACGTAGGACACTATGTGAGACGTTAAATTAGCAGCTTTAAAACTAAATTTCTCCCAACAAATAGATGTTGATCAAATCATGTGCTTTCAATTTTTGAAAGCTGTAAGTTGAGATAATTTTTTCTTTGCTGAGTCAAAAAACTTTTTTTGAGAGGGGGCGGTCCTCCCCCCCTCCCGAGTGACACCCATCTGGTGGGTAACACCTCAACTTAATTTCAGAGCTTATAAAAATTGAAATATTTTAATTCTGAAAAATTTCCGCAATAATAAATCTTAAATTACGTCTTAAAAGTTTCAACAAAAATATTGCACTATATTGCGGGGAGAGGTCGGGTACATGTACATCTGGAGCAAGTTTTACTCAAAATGCGTCGGTATACAGTTTTGTATGAATAGCTCTTACTATACCTACATTTCTTGGCTAAATGTTTTATAAAATACAATGACTGTATAGATTTTATTTTAAGAGAAGGATTTGTATTTAAACATAGGCATTTTTTAAAAATCATTTATTGACTTATATGAAAAGTAGAGAAACTTTAAATGATTTACATCATATTAATCTTTAAATTTACGACGGGTTCACTATCAGGAAGACAAACACATGCACGAACAGTGATAATTGAGAATACTCCTCCTATCAGCAAACTCTTACTGCTGGTCTCATCAGCGGCATAGAAACTAATTTGTACCCCTGTGATACTCATCGATATGCATATAAACCATCTTTATACTCAGCTAGGTATAAAGCCTTGAAACAGTTTTGTTCTCTCCTGATTGGTCAGCCGACTCAAGTCCGTCTTCAATGCCCCCCCTCCCCATTATACTCATGTGAACAAATTTCGATTCTCAGAAGTTCTGAATTCACGATTGAATGATACACGGATACACAAACACGTCAAACGTATAACTCCTTCTTTGTTGCGTCGGAAATTAAAAACTGAAATTATCATTTTGGAATATGGAGATTGAAATTTACGTATATGGCATTGCTACATGCTCACCAGCGACAAAAACGGCCCATCTCAAAAATCTAAACTTAACAATAGTAATTATTATTTTAAAATCCAAGTTTGAGGCATTCCTGCTAGAGACCTCGCACAAGGTACGTTACCTAACTGGTGCGTGGTGGCGTTCAAACGATACAACCAATAGTGACACTTCTTTATAATTTCGAAATTTGGAAGAGCATTTTTCAAACTTTAATTATTCATATATGATTAATTTAAGCCAATAATAAACCTGTAAAATTAACATCATACATTTTTGAGACTATTCGCAACTCCAATAAACTATAGGGGGCGCTGTAGCCACTGGCTAATGGTGGATGAAAAAGGTAAAACAAACACATGCCGTAACTTATAACTTGCTTTGACGCTTAGTGAATGACAGTAATTTTTCATCGTGTTTGTGGGAAGCTTTCTTTTCCATTCTTCTGAAATTACATAACACCACAAACTGTCTAAAGCCTGTAATTTACCCCAAAGAAAACACGTGGAATGGAATGTTTTACCTTTTTCTTTAGTATTATTAATCACCGCAAGGTAGCGTATTCGAGCTCTGGAGTTGCGAATTATTATTTGACAACAAATCGCTAAAAAAAGGATTAAGTAAAGCCTTCATTTTCTCCATGTTGCTGTTTTTCGAGAAGATATTGCTCTATAATTGAAGATGGCCGACTTGTCACTATGTTTTGCAGGTAGCAAATATAGACTTTCCTGAATTAATTTTCTTATTTTAACATTTATTGCAAAGTATTTCGCCTTTTTCCCTTTATTCAAACATGAGAAATACGTCAAATTTTGCACCTGTCTTAGCCGAACTTCATAAACTAACCTCTTCAACAGTATATATTAATAAATGGTTTCAAACCGCATGAAAATGAATCAAAGGTTTTCATTTGCGGTACATTTTAAGTTTTATGATTTCTGTTTTGCATGCGTTTCTACACCAAGAACTGATAAATTAGTGCTTTAAAGCAAACAATGCTACAACGAACATAGAGGACGTTTCATAATGTCATGATTTATGGAAGAAGACTTTCAAAGGTCAAATTAAATATTAATAGATTGCGTTACAGCACTTTGCGTGCTTTGAAACTGGATGGCGATTCATAAATAAATATGAATACAACAAGTAGTCCCGGAGCTAATAACTAGACTGTTCATTTTGAGACCAATGATTGGAAAAATATATTATTTTGAATAAGTAATAATTTTTTTGAACTGAGTGTTAATGTCATTTTCATCGAATATCAATAGCTGAAAAAGTGTTCGTCAAATTTTTATTTTGCTTCTTCCTGCAAAAAAAACAGGTGGTTTGCTTCAAGAATTACTTTTATGCACACAACGTTTTGTGTAATCAATAAAAACCTATCAAAATCTTCATATCGTGACGTTCGACCCTTAGTGTCATGTGTTACTTATTTAAGAATTTGTTTTTTGAGCAATTCTACGGAAGTGCATTCTCTGATGAAAACGATGTCACAGATGTGAGCACTGACACACGGCTATGAAGAACGCATTTAACAAATTTGGTGAATCGTTTTCCAAAGCTAATTTTGCCAATATGTTCCTCAAGGGGAATGTGCAAAGCTTGTTTAAGGGTAATACCATAGTTCCATCTATGTTATCGCTAAGTTTAATAGCATTTGGAGTAGACATCTCATCAGTAAACCAAACGAAAACGATGCCAAGTCATTCAATGGAAAATGCCACGCCAGGAAATAGAAAAGTGATAAAATGGTACAAAGTGCATGAAATGTTCTTTTCCCATGTCTTCTTAATTTTCACGATTTTTTATGGAGCTTACACTGGTGAAGATACTACCCTTTATATTTCCGGTATTTTTGACTTAGTGGCGTTTTTAGTTACTCGAGATTTGATCTTTTATAGAAGAATAAATATATACCATAGCATCAAAAAGTTGGCTTCATTTTCAAATGTGATATACGAGCGTGACATTAGGCTTAAAATAAGAATCATGATTGCGTCTTACGTCGTATTTGCTGTGATATACGTATCGTATTCAATGTTTATTATCACAAGTTACGAAGTGATGTCCAATGAATTATCAAATATTTGGACAGTGTTGAATATATTTTACTGGATATTTTACATTTTTTATGTATATGTTGGATTACCAGTTCTTTTAATATTGTGTGTCTATTTATGCTACCTCATCGAAAATGATTTAAAAATAATTGAAAATGTTTTAGCTACTGTTGTTCAGAGAAAAGAGCTATCTGCATCTTTGATTCGGAAACAGCGCTCAGTTTACTGTGAATTGCAGAAAATCTGCTCAACAGTGGACTCAATTTTCAAGGAAGTATGCTTCATATGGCTCGTTCGAATACTATTCCGATGTTGTGTAAGTTCATATGATATTTTGATTGGCTCCTGGGTGGGAGAGGAAATTCCCAAACGGGGGATTGCACTATTAGATACACTTTTTGACGTTTCATATTTAACAATCATATGTTTAGCTCCAGGAAAAATTATGGATGGCAGATCTAAACTGTTAGAAACGTTGATCTATATAGGTGGGAAGTGCAACTCATCATTTGAAGAATTTGGCAGAGAGGTACATTTTTTCATAAACCTTGTTGGGCATTCTTACATGAAATTATCAGCTGCAGATATTTTCCCATTAAATAAGAATATTGCTGTGACGTTGCTTGGAGTGATTGGATCTTATTCGGTAATGATTTACCAGTTGAGTTCTTAAGTACAAAATATGTCTGGGACATGTAATAACTTTTTTGCTCCAATTCATTTTTCGTTGAAAATAATTAAAATAATGTTTTTCAGTATGAATTGAAGACATACTAAAACTAGTTCATAACGCGCTGGTTAAAAATAGATTCCTGAAAAAATAATACGAACACCTTTGAAATGAAGAAAATATTCACTTTTATAGGTATTGAAATACATTTTCTTCAACTACTCACTGTGGACGACGTTATACGGTTACACAGAGGTCTGGCTAATCAAGTTGTAATATTTGTACAATTTATCCAACAAAGGGAAATTCGAAAAAATGTGATCGGTAGCTGAAATCGACCACGAAATTCCACCCCCCCCCCCACGAATTTCTCAACAAATGCTCAAAATGGGAAAATGAAAAGGACAGAAGACATGTGTTACTTCGTTTTTATGTTCCTCCGAGAGTGCTTGAAAGCATAGAAGTTTGGATGGTAAATTGGTGTTTTAGAAGTCGTTAGACGGGGAATAAAGCCTGGATAAAAATAGGAGGATATTAAACGGACTGCTCATGTATTCATCTTCCTGTACTTTTTTGAGTGAAACGAAAAGAAGGGGACCCCATTGGGGCTTTTTCTTTATATCCTCCAGGAATCATACCTCATTTGAACTCTGTTAATTTACATAGCCTGTCTAGTTAGCATTACAAATTATCTCCTTGCTAGAGATTACAGTGTAGTTTCAACGAACAATTGCTGTCTATCCAGTTTTGTTATCCTACACTTCCGTCAACTACTCTGCCCTGTTGACACCATGTTTCCGTGGTTCGAGAACACTGGCTTAATGAACGGAACCGTGTTTTATGCGCAATGATTGCTGTCTCTTTTATTGTGGCTCTTATTACATGTCCCTCAGAAATTATACCTTATTTTCAACAACAGCTGCTGACTCATTGATATCGTTCTTTAACGACCACTTGATGAAAGTCTTAGCCTTTCGCGGTAGCATCTTGAAGGTAGGAAATTCAACTAACATTTACAGAGACGTTCCTATCCGTCCCTTTCTAGTTTCTTCCAACCTTAAAACAAATTATGCAATTTCAAACCGAATTTTAAATTTGATGCTCTTTGCGATGTTTTGTCTGTGTTTAAGCAGTGTAACCCTGTTCTAAAAATGTAGACACAAGCATAAAATACAATTCACTGTGAAAATACGAAAGGATGATTTTTATTTCATATGTGTATAATAAAAAACAGTAAGTGAAACACAAGTTAGGAATAGATTATTAGAAAAAATATTAAGGGTTGAATTTATATAGAAAAGTAGAAAATAAGTAGTCCCATAGTTCTGGACACTTTTTAATTTATAAACGGTTATCATAAATTGTTTAGAAACATAGTTACCAAATGTTAATATGAAACTGTATTTCCATTACGTCTATTTTTTTTTTAAATACGCGGATTTCCATCGAAAGTATCAAGCTTAATATTATCTGCAGGGAGAGTTCATAGTGGTTCGTACCATGCTTGCTCTATATATGTTTAAGGGTCCTTGGGGGAGGTAATGGTAACATAATTTCATATTAACATTTTCAACTGTGTTTCTCAACGTAGTATGTAAATTAACAAATGTTTATAATGAGGTCGTTTCCAAAATTTTGAAAGTATTTTTTTTTTGAAAGAGCATGTTTAAAAACGTAGGATCTGACAATTTTTTAAATAATTTATTTAAGTTTAATATTTAAAAAAAATTACTTAAATCTCTGAGCTTTCATTGCTTACACTTCTGTCGTGTGGCATCACAAATGATGAAATGCCATTCAATGTTGTCATTCACAGAACAAAATATTCAATTCGCATCTTTACCCACGTGTATTGGCAACGATATGGTTGATAGCAAGCGTAGAGGGTAATTTTAATTCGCTGCTTGATTATCGTAACGTGGAATCGTGGTAGAAAGATGCGCCAAAATGCATCATTTGTGACGTCATAAAGACCACGCCTTGTTTTCAAAATCGGACATTTAAAAATAATTAAAAATAAAACTGTTGGGAAAATAAAAGTATTTTCTCGGTCCAGTAATTTTTTTTTTGCTCATTCTATCCATTTCAATGACTAAAAGTAGTACTTTTGACTGAAGGAGTACACCCCATTATAGGACACCCTATTTTATGTTTTTCTAAATGAACTCAACACATGGTGTTTTTTGTTGTAAATAAACCCCAACTTGTGTTTCCCTTACTGCTTATTATTATACACATATGAAAAAAAAAATCCCCCCCATTCTGTGTTCTTCCCCCCGTACTGTGAATTGTATTTTATGCTTGCGTCAACATTTTTGGGAAAAAGCACTTTAGAGCTTTTATCTCACATATTATATAAATAACTTGCTTTGTGAAGAGTGCTCGAATGTTTTATTTTTCACTTAAAATTAGCGCCGGCATGCAAAGATGTGTGTAAATACCAGTCTGAGTGAAACCATGGTAATTCATGCTAAATTTTTCGAAACAACATTTCGAAAATTGGTTTAATAATAAATATTGCACTTACATTTCTAAAAAAAAAACTGCTGATTGTAATTTGTGTCATTTTTAAAATTATTTTTTGATAAGTGTTATTGTGTAGTATTCATTACTTTCTCTACTTAAAAAAAATAACGAAATAAAGAAAGAACATTAAAACACTGAATTACGAACAGAAAGGCCAAAACGGTGTTTCTGCTCAACTTGTGCTCAGGGGACGCTTTAACCTCGAAAGTTGTGCAAATAATCATGTTTTATAATAATACTTAGCTTTTTGTGCAGTATTTAATAGAAAAAATATCACTAGGTTCAAATATATCAAATAAATGATACCTCACTTTACTAAACTTTAGTAGTAAAGCTTCTTACGTAGAGGAGGGTGGCCCAAAGCGGGTGCGGGTAGGCCGTGGTATACCCCATATGGTATGCCCGCGCATGGTGTGTCGCGGCGATGAATACGTATGTCTTGTTGAATACCCCCGAGTTTTAATCAGTCCTAGTAAAGTAGCAGTGAAGCGGCATGTTTTGTAACTTGTGATTAGTCGAAGACCAGCTTATGTTTTTGATTATCAATAATATTACGTTACTCTGACACCATCCACCAACAAACTACGATGGTCATTTCGTATTTTTAAATTATTAATTTGAGGTTATAATTATTGAAATAAAAAACGTACTTTTGGGCAAAGTGGGTCGGACAAAGCGGGTATAGCATTTAATCATGTATTTATTAAAATTTCTTGTCACATGTGCTGACTTAGCTTTTCTACTTCAATTGGATAAGTATAACTTTAAAAAGTTAGTTTTTATGATGGCACTTAATTAGTCTATTAATTTAATCAGCTTTTTCTTTATGTTTTATAAACAAATGTGCTGAGTTTAAATTGGATAAGTTCAGATTTTTTATTTTTTTTTATAATGGCAGGTAGCTAGTCAATTATTTTAATCATTTACATCTCCGTATTTGATTAGCAAATGTACCAAATCACAACTAGTTAAGCCTACCCGCTTTGGGCTCCCTGGTAGAGCAGAGCGGATTTTTCAAATGTTTTTAAAGTTTGATAATAAATAAATATTGTGTACGGAACAGTAGAAAAATCACTTTTTAGCCTACTTTCCCAGTAAAAGTCAGAAAAAGAAGAAAAAAGCATGAAAGAAGGCTTAATGCATCTTAAAAATATCGTGAAAAACAAAAAAAAGTCGAAAATAAATAAAATAATTAAATAAATATTGAAAAATTAAAAATTGGAAAGTAGGGTATTGAGATGGGGAAAAATGTCTGTCGGTCTGTCTGTCTGTCGGTCTGTCTGTCTGTCGGTCTGTCTGTCTGTCGGTCTGTCTGTCTGTCTGTCGGTCTGTCTGTCTGTCCCCCCCTAATAACTTTTGAATGAATAGTCCGATTCGAACAAACTTTTTTTTGTTCGAAAGATCTCGGCGAGGACACCTCATTCCCATATTTCACTTTTTGATTTGAACTATTTTTTGTTCAATTTTGAACAGTTCAAAAAAACTTAACATTAGCGCCTACGGGGAAATTTAAAGCAATTCCGAACTGTGAGGCGAATTTGCTTCAAACAAACTTTGTAGGAAAAAGCTTTTGATAAAAAACTTGTATATAAGATATCTTTTTTATTTGAACAATTTTCCGTTCAATTTTGAACAGTTCAAATCCCTTAACATTAGCGCCTACGGGGAAACTGAAAGTCAATGTAGATTCCGTACATGAAGGCGGATTTACTTCAAACAAACTTTGTTGGAAATAGCTCTTGACGACCTACTCCCGACTCCGACTCCGAGAATTTAGGGGGACCTGACACCGACTCTGACTCCTGTTCCCGACAATTAATCGGACTCCGACTCCCCGACTTCGACTCTGACTTCGTAGCTTTGGCAAACATTTATACACGGAGGACAAATGACTGACTCCGATTCTTGGATATTCGACTCCGACTCTTTTATCCCAAAATGAGATTGACTCCGACTCCGACTCCGCTGCTGTGGTTTTAACTGTGAAATAATTATTGTTGATATGATTTGTTTTTATTTTCACGCTAAAGTTTTAATTTAGGTATTTTGTTTTCGGTGAATAAACTCGAAAAATATGCGCAGACGATTTTTTTTTTTTTTTTGACAATGAAAATTATTTCTTTAAGTTGACATTTTATTGTTTTTTTTTATTTTGGTAAGTGCATTAATTCGTTTAAAAAATTATTTTCGGCAACAGGGGAAAAAGAAACGATTTTTTTTATATGATGTATTTATTTTAATGAACTTATTATTATTTTTTCGTTTTGAAAGCTGTTAAAAAATTTTTTTAATGGAAAGAAGTGTATTAGCTGCTTTGTTTAAAAGGTGCTGCTATTTTATTTGTTCGTTTTTTTGAAGAAAAGTAAGGAATATTTTATTCCTAGAAAGCAGCTTAAAATATTTAAAAAAATATGTTTGAAAAAATTTGCGATTTTAGCTATTTTTGAGAATATTGATCAGGTACTAGAAAGTAGTATGGGTATACGGGAAAGTAGGCTCGTCTAGTTCTAGACGGAACTTCTTGTTCTATGTCATCTTCAAATACGTACCTCTAAAAGGCTGTCGGTTCTTGATAAATCAGTATTATCCGCTTTTTTTTTTCCTTTGTACATCGGTTAAAAGCAGCTTCAATTTGACTTTTTGTCAGATATTCGTTCGGTTGGAATATTTTTAGCCTACTTTCCCAGTAAAAGTCAGAAAAAGAAGAAAAAAGCATGAAAGAAGGCTTAATGCATCTTAAAAATATCCCGAAAAACAAAAAAAAGTCAAAAATAAATAAAATAATTAAATAAATATCGAAAAATTAAAAATTGGAAAGTAGGGTATTGAGATGGGGAAAAATGTCTGTCGGTCTGTCTGTCTGTCGGTCTGTCTGTCTGTCGGTCTGTCTGTCTGTCGGTCTGTCTGTCGGTCTGTCTGTCTGTCCCCCCCAAATAACTTTTGAATGAATAGTCCGATTCGAACAAACTTTTTTTTGTTCGAAAGATCTCGGCAAGGACACCTCATTCCCATATTTCGCTTTTTGGTTTGAACTATTTTTTGTTCAATTTTGAACAGTTCAAAAAAACTCAACATTAGCTCCTACGGGGAAATTCAAGGCAATTCCGAACTGTGTGGCGAATTTGCTTCAAACAAACTTTGTAGGAAAAAGCTTTTAATGAAAAACTTGTATATAAAATATCTTTTTGATTTGAACAATTTTCTGTTCAATTTTGAACAGTTCAAATCCCTTAACATTAGCGCCTACGGGGAAACTGAAAGTCAATGTAGATTCCGTACTTGAAGGCGGATTTACTTCAAACAAATTTTGTTGGAAATAGCTCTTGACGCCGAACTCCAGACTCCGACTCCGAGAATTTAGGGGCACCTGAATCCGAATACGACTCCTGTGCCCGACAATTAATCGGACTCCGACTCCCCGACTTCGATTATGACTTCCTAGCTTTGGCAAAAATTTATACACGGACAAATGACTGACTCCGATTCTTGGATATTCGACTCCGACTCCTTCATCCCAAAATTAGATTGACTCCGACTCCGTCGCTATGGATTTAACTGTGAAATAATTATTGTTGATGTGATTTGTTTTTATTTTAACGCTAAAGTTTTTATTTAGGTATTCAGTTTTCGGTGAATAAACTCGAAGTCATTTATGTTTCTACATAAAGATACGCGCAGACGATTTTTTTTTTTTGACAATGAAAAGTATTTCTTTACGTTGACATTTTATTGTTTTTATTTATCTTGATAAGTGCATTAATTCATTTAAAAAATTATTTTTGGCAACAGGGGAAAAAGAAACGATTTTTTTTTTGATAGGATGTATTTATTTTAATGAGCTTATTAATTTTTATTATTTTTTTTTCGTTTTGAAAGCTGTTGAAGAATTTTTTTTTAATGGAAAAAAGTGTATTAGCTGCTTTGTTTAAAAGTTGCTGCTTTTTTATTTGTTCGTTTTGGTTTTTTTTTTCTTTTTTTTTACGCATCTAATTTTTTTAGATGAGTGAGGAATATTTTATTCCTAGAAAGTAGCTTAAAATATTGGAAAAATATGTTTGAAACAATTTGCGATTTTAGCTATTTTGAGAACATTGATCAGGTACTAGAAAGTAGTATAGGTATACGGGAAAGTAGGCTCGTCTAGTTCTAGACAGAACTTCTTGTTATTTTGAAGTTCAAGAACCCTGCTAGGAAATAAAACCGAAATTGTTGCGATAAAAATCCAAAACTACAATTTTCGAGTGTTCTTCGAAAACCTACCCGCTTTGAGCCACCCTCCCCTATAGCACTTTGAGATAAGAAGGGCGAACTCAAACACAGAAGCGATTATGGATAAAAAGATGCGCAGAGTAAGGTGATGTTTGCGTTCATGGTCGCGCTTATGCTACGAGAATCTGTGCAAGAACGATATTTGAAAATGACTCAAAGGTATACTAAATACATGGAGTGCATATCCTATTTTGCTTTATTATAAGTCAAAAGTGGTTGAAACAAAGACAGCTATTTAATTTTTGTAAGGTGAACATTAAGATGTCTTGCAAAATGAAAATAACTGCTAAGAAGGAAGTAGCTGTTTTGGGCAGGGGTTCTCAAACTTTTTCGACTCGCGGTACCCTTTGAAGATTTAGAATTTTCCCACGACACCCTAGTCCATCTCTATTTTGTAAACAACTAATAAGTCGTTATTTTCAGGGAGAGGGGGGGGGGGGTTCTCGCACCTGCGTGCAGTTCTTGCACATATGTGCAGCGCAGGATGATATCCTCCTACCAAATACTTCGCTGTTATATTATAAGGATAAGTGTTAATAGGACGATCCACGGTCCTATCGTACCAGAATCTACTTTTCTAGGTTATCAAATCTCGGGAAAAAATGACGGCACGCAGCGACATTTTTATTTTTGAATTCGTCAATTGCATAATTTAGGTTTCAAGAACAGTATGCAACTTTCTTATTATTATAGTTTAACCTCAGTTAATAATGTAGTGTAGAAACAAAAATTTACCGTAAGATAAGATCAGTTGGTTTTGAAATCACTCTTCTGCAACAACATTTGCTATACTGTTACATTGTTGCCTGGAAGTTAAAAATGGCGTGTATGTAACGCTCTATCATCAGTTAGACTTTTTGATGACAATGGAAGAGGATCTAGTGAATTTTTGTTATACTGTACCAAAAAATGAAGAATTTCCTTGCTGGCCAACCGGGCACTATTTGACGCACTCATTTTACTTATATATTGATACCACGAGCGCTTCGCGGCACCCCTCAGCTCTTCCTACGGCACCCAGTTCGAGAACCCCTGGCTTAGAGAACTCGGAGTTTGGGCTTTTCCCTCTTTGTGTTCTGTCAGCGAAAACATCTTGCCTTATTGACATTCCATTTGCCTTTATAGCTCAGCCAATTCTGCAAAGGATTGAAAATTTCTGGTGGAAGTGTGCGCACAAAATGGCCTTTTCAAAAGCTTCTGTTACAGAAAGATGTAAAAAGAAACAGTATATGATATAACTTACTATACATAAATTTTAAAAAATATTATCATTTTTAAAAATTAAACATTAAAGAGCAAAGTTTGTACAAACAGGATTTCTTTCCACAAGCTTTTCAGAATTTTGAGTAATTTTTACGATTTTGTGTACTTTCATATTTATAAAAACAAGAAATTTAAAAAAGAATGCATAAGAAGTTTATTGTTCAATAAAACGATGTATGGTAATAAGGTTCCAAAACAGATTCAAAATGTTTTATTTTAACTCATGTTTCCAACTAGAGACATATTCTTGCAAGAATAAGAAGTGATTTCTATTCTACTTATGTCACTTGTCATCAAAAAAGCATTACACTTTTTATGAAACCTATCAGTATTCTTTTCAGTAATCTCAAAACCATAAAAGTTTAATCTGCTGCAGACGCTTTGGGTAGAAAGTGAAGCAAATTGAAAACATATTTTGAAGATTAAAGTGAAATGTATTTTGAACAGACGTTTAAAAATGTACGCTTGTAGGAATAATGACAAAATGTTTTTTTTTCTTTTTTTTAGCAAAGTTGACTAAGTAGTTTATTCTTTAGCTTATTGACGGTCATGAACGTATTATCACGGTCTTTAGAGGTTCTTTCGAGAGACACTGCGAACGTGACGCAGAAGAAATATTGCATTAATTGAAGTTTTTGTAAGCAATAAAAATAGTCACGCCTCGGGTGCGGCCATCGTATTTCATTCCAGGTGTAACATGCCCTGATCAAATCTTATGTTTAGACAGAAGTGCCCAATGCCCATTCTCCCAAGAGCAACGGAGCACCCCTCCTAAATACCACGATGACCTCCCAAGTGCAAAAACCCTCTTAAAGAGCAAACAATACCCTTAAAAACATCCCTCCTAAACATTTCCTTAGGGTAATCCGCACTGTGAAAAGAATTACGAAACTTTCCTTTAAATTAGTGGTCAGCTAATGTGCCTCATTTCTGCCAGCATCATATCTGGCAAAAAGCAGGGAAGTTTTTCGCTAAAAGTTAGTAACCTTCCTGAATTTTGCCTGGAATCTTTTTAAAGAATTCATAAACCTTCCCGATCGAAGACAGTCTTGTTTCTGAAATAACTCAAGAATCTTTAGTGAAAACGTATTTTGTTCTTGGTGACTTTTTGGCATTTTCCTATTTTAACGGGAAAGCTCCTAAAGCAAATAGAGCCAATGCTAAGATAAAAATTGCAAGCAAATCCGGAATAGCTTATTTGCTGGTTCCTACAAAGCTCAATACTCAGAGACTTCACCCTTGTTTGGGGCTTAGTCAGTCCGGAAAGGCAACAACAATTCCAAGATCAGTAAAGGATCACCAAACGGTCTATTATTCATGGATGGGGTAAAGGGCAGCTTCAATGATCAAAGATCTGGAACACCGGTGGTTGAAAACGCCTTGGGTGACCCCACCAGTAGTATGCACTCCCGACGTTCCTCACCCACTCCGCCCAGGCACACCCCCTCGCCGACTCGAAAGGACACTTTGAGCACATTCTTACATTGGTAGCTAAAATGTTTTCCACAACAGTGCAAAATTGGCATTCACGGAATTTGCAGCGATTCAGGAAATTTTCCTTTTCGAAAAATACTTGTTTTTCACAGGAAACCTCTGTAAACCAGTGAAATCCCTGAACGTTACCCGAAAATAGTCAGTAACTTGTCGGATTTTTTTTAGTGTGTGACCTAGTTGGGCACTCCTTATTTGAAGGAAGGGGTGATGTAACTAGAATGGCTGTCAGACCAAAAGGCACATTAGAGTTAGGGTTTCCAATCCCACTCCGAATTCAGTCCCGCTTAATTTCGGGATTATAAGGAGTCAATCCGCGGAATCCTGCGGGATTGCTCTTTATTCTTCTAAAAATTAAATTTTTGTGTCAAAAAAAAAAAAAAAAAAAAAAAAACGTTATGCATTTTAGGAAGGACTGCTTTTATTACTTGAATTAATAGTCTTCTTAAATTCCGTACAGCAATTGTAAAGCACTACAGAGTCAGATCCTAATTAGCAATTATCGCTTGGTAAGCAAAAGTGTGCCGCTCGTATGGGATGGTAAAGAATTTTTGTTCTAAAAATAATGCGCTTGATGGAAACACGTGCTGTGACTCCACTGCAATTATTTTTACTAGAATTAAATAATTTTGGACATTTAGAAAAAAATCCGGATTAATTTCATCATTTTCTGAAATATATTTTTTCCCCTCATGCTGGCTGAAGAACTACAAATTCCGGACAAAAACGATGCTACTTGGATGTGTGTTTTGCTATATCCAATTTAACTTGCATTGATAATTTCCCTTACTGCTTCATTAACGTTGGTCATTGTATCAGTGAACTTGATTCATTTCAGCAAGGGGTGAATACTGTTTGATTTCACCATTTCACCAACGTCGTAGTCTCAGTAAAAGTGTTTAGATAGTTTTACTAATTTTATCTCTCACTTTGAAGAGGATTTCAAAAACATGAGCGGCTTAACTTACTGCACTGTCATGCGAGTCAAACTGTGTTTCACACAACTTTCTGTCGCCCTTTTAAATTCGTGCCGAGTATATAAATAATATCAGATTTTTTATTGCTTTTTTCTTTGGAGTTCACGTTTTGTACACTAAAAAAATTCCGAAACGTTACTGGGTATCCCCTTGTTACGTTTCGCGATTTTAATGGTTTTTACCCACTTCCTGGAAAAATCAAGTATCATTGTCAAAAAGTTTTCTAAATTGCAACAATAGCACGAATGCAGACTTTTCACTGTTGTGAAAACTATTTTTAGCTCCCAGTTTAAAGATTGACTGAGCGCATTTATAAAATGTATGGGCTTCCGTTCATATGCAGCCTGCCCATGCTAATTAAGCTCCCAAAGGGAGCGAATAAGTATGAGCTACGTTGTTATGCAAGATGTGCGAGTGAGATTCTTGATACTTGCTTGCAATTTCGGCTCAGCTTTGGTCATGCTGGCAGCAATGCTTTTGGAACTGTTATGTTATCCCTACTTAAGATTACTCTGAACCGCTGGCTAAACGCGAGAAGCTTTCTGGATTTTTCAGGATAATTTCAGGAAGGTTACTGAATTTTAGCGGAAAACGTTTCTGGTTTTTGCGAGATAAGTTACTAGCAAAAATTGGGCAATCAGCTGCCTATTATTTTCCAGTAACGATTCTGAATCGTTTTTACAGTGTAGTTTAAAGGTTTTGAGTGCACTACTGAAGCTTACAAAAGTGCTCCAACATTGCATTTTGGCTACTCCAGCGGGTTTTGGAATATGTAATCTTAGTGATGGATTTTCGTAAATTGACTTGACTTGATTCTTTTAACGCCTAGTGGCGCATGAGGCCGCTATCGTAGCATTCCATCCCAACCGGTTTAATGCTACCTCCCTGCCACTCCCCCAGCTTGACCAACCAAAGGTATTTCTTTCTTGTATGGCCATTTGACGTCAGGTTAGTTTAGGCTTATAAGTGTTACCCATTTTCTCAATTGCTGAACGTATGAAAACTGAAACCTCGATTGAGAATAACAATTCATTCTCAGAAAAACATACTCTAGTTTTATTGTGTTCTTACATGGTAAACCCATCGTTGGTCATAAAAGACACAGTTTTTCTTGCTCTTCTTCCAGATATATGAGGAAGAAGGTTCAAATTTCAGATATGCTTGTGAAAAGGGGGTGTCCTATACATTTTCTGAAAAAAATGTTTTTGAACCACCCTAAGGTACATGGACGCTAAAAGTTAGGTATCTTTTATGTTTTGTGCTGCATTTTTGTTTAAATATGAATAGATAAAGTTTTTATACTGATAATAAATACTTTGTAAAATTCATCATATTTGATACTATTTGATTTTAAGTTCATTTTCCACTTCATTTTTGTGTTTATTTCTAATTGTTTGTTCAGAAATGGCGTATATATTTCAAAAGCTTTGAGCGCCTTCGTCTACCTCGCATTATAAAAATTTCCAGAAGAATAAGGGTCATTCTTCAAAAAGTGTAACTTTTTTGTCACACGGCTATAACAGTAAAAACTTCAAGGAACAATTCATTTAACAATGATTTTTAATTTTATCAAAAATATATCTTTTTAAACCTAACAACAATGTTTTAATAATATTTTTTTATTTCAGTATATTTTTGGTTCACAACATGTGAATTCTCACCTCCGTGGCATGTCACACACCTGGTGTGACTGTTTTTGTTGCTTAATAACTTGTTTAATCAATGGTATATACTTATTTATTTATTATTTCTTTCACAAGGGTCTGAAACACTAGTTGTTAAGTATATTTAATTTTTTAATGTTGTGTTTTAGTTCGTTTTAGTAGGATAAGGAGTCATGTTACACAAAAATTCTCACCTTCGTTACCCAAACTGAAAAATGCCATTCCCATTAACACGTGGTAGTACCGACATCAAATATTATTTTCCATGATACAAGGGAGCCCCCTTGTTTATTTTTTTGCCATAGTTGAAGTTGTGCGATTTTTGTCGAAGAACAAGAAGATAGATCTTTCTTTAAAAACTTAGTGTGGTTATTCTGACGTCTCACCTCCGTGAACTTGAATTTCAGGGATGTAAATTAATGTAAAAAAAGAAATGAACCTGTTTTCATACGCTTAACATGTGCAGATTGTAGCAACGAAGAAAAACATATTCCCCCCCCCCAAAATGTATCTATTAGGCCTATATTAATAGAAAATTCCTCACTTCCGTGACAGACCTTATCAATGTCATTATTTCTGAGGTGAAAATAAATGATGGAGGGGAAATCTATCAATGATAGGCATTCTACAAAAGGTATAAATTGCCAGTATATCCTCAATTTTACTAAACACTATTTTAAAACATACATTTGAAACTGCTAACTAAGCCGTAGTTTAATTAAGAGAGCTCAATATTATACTGCCACTAATCATTAAAATAGCTGATTGTTTGCACAATTAACAAAATTAATACTTCGTAATTAAATTTGCCTCGATTTTTAAATATTAAAAGTTTTTTTCGTTTTTTCTTTCTGTAAACAAGGCATTTTTTAAATTTATTTTATTTTTGAGTAAAATTATTGGAATTTAGCTGGGCCATTGTTTATGGTTATTTCTAGTAGGTAATACTTTCATGTAAGAATGAAAAAAAAAAAAAAAAAAAAAGAGAAAACGAAAGGTTTCGAAATTTAAAAATATTTGTGTTCAAAAGTTGCATTTTCTGGAGAATGACCCATAAAGGTAATTAAAGTAATCCGAAACTTCCATTAAAGCCCAGGTATTTAGTAAAACGAGCAAATAATTAGCTTCTTACACTGAAGAAAAACTACCGGCATACGAGAAGATAAATTACAATCCAAGAAATTAAAAAGAAGGAAATTCTCCAGAGAGCAGTATTTTTCAAATAAAGCTAAAAACATACGTATCCAATTATTTCAGGACTTAACTGCTATTTTATGCTTCATTAATCTAAGAATAAACTTTGTCAAAACATAATGATTGCATTAGTCAAAGATTGACTTCTACTAACATTGTTTATTGTTTATTAATTCCAGAATGTATTTTCAAAAATTTATTTTAATTCAGATACAGAACTAATAGTATGTTATTGTTTTGGAGAATATGTTTCTCTTCTAAACACTTTTTTTTCTTTTCATTCATTAGAATAACAAGTAAAATTATTTCGTGTACCTGCACGGCATTGCCCGTGGTAGAAAAATAAAATGCCATTTGGTTTGAATGCACATTTACAGATAATTTCTCTTATCCATAAAGTAATTTTGTTTTCCGAGATATCTACATATTTTCGGTAGATTGAAAATTTGCCACCAATGACTACCAGATGATCAGCCTCCTTTGCGTCAACAGCTGTATTTTCGCGAGGAAAAGGCAACACAGAACATGGTAACATCTAAAGTGTATCTCAATATTTTTGGCGCTCGGGGGAAGAGTCAAAAACACTACGTTCGTTGGAAATGTGGAGGGCAGTAAACACGATTAGCAAATCAAGACTCACACAATGTGCACATTATCCGGGGGTTAGGCACTTGTTTTAAGTTGAAATTTTCTTCTTACTGTTGACAAAAACTCCGCCGCTTCTCGAAAAAAAAAAAAAATCCTGTTTTGCCAACGCTGGATTACAGCAACTAATGCTTCTCTTGCTTTCAATTGTTTTTAATTTGGACTAGTCCAAGCTCCAACAATCCTGAATTGCAATGTATTCATTTATGCTTTTCACTTAAATTTGGCACATCATTTTCGGTTTCAAATTTGGTGAAATATTACTAAGTAGTCGTCAGATACTGGTCAATTTATGACATCAGCTCTGCCTCATCACTTCCGTGGTTTTACTACCACTATCAGCTTCTTTAACATTACTATTTGTGAATTTCAAAAGCTTTTGCTTTTTTTTCTTGACTTAAATTCCTTAGAACAGTTCTATAATAAGGAAATGTAGCAATTGATAGAAATGGATTTAATTGATAATTAATCTAACGTCAAACCGTAAATTGTCTAAACTGTAATCTAAACAAAAGAAAACTCGATCGATCAATAATAAGACGTGCCTTTAGAACGTTGAACTTTAATACTTTTGATATAATTTTCCTTTTCCCACAAATCTTTGAGTTCTTACTTAAGACCCAGTAATCGTTTTTCCTAGGTTTGCAAGATATTTTTATAGCAGGGTAGCACTAGAATTAATCTTTTTATTTATTTTATATTATCTAAAGATTTTACTTTGAATAAGAATGAAATAATACTTTAGAAACCTTACCTTAATCGTACGCTTTTCTCAATGTATCTCGATCGTGCGTATTTTTTCTCCCGATACTCTTGGACTGTTTGTAAAATAAATTGCTTTTGTGACTCATATTTGGTAAATCGGTTGAGAAACTCTTCGATTAGTTGTGCTCCTCTTTCAGTTGTATGATTCACAACTTTCAGCATTTTAGAGATCTTACTTCCCTTTAAACAGCTTCCTTCATTTTGCCATGAATCAGGATCAAGTAGGAAAAAAACTTTCGGTATTTCTAATCTATCAAACAGCTTTATTGACTTGTAATTTATTTTATTAAGTGGAAGATCTTTACCAAGAAAATGTTCCAAATCATGTACTGTTACCTGAAATTTTTTATAGTCATTAGACACATCTTTATCAGCAAGCATTTTTTGGAGTAGTCTTTTTTTTTATCTTCATAGTTAATTCCTTCATCCAATACGGAAAAACTACACGTTCATCCCCTAAATACCTAAATGATTTGTGAAATTTTCAATCACTGCTTCTGCTACATATTTGTCATCATTTTGTACGCAGCTAATTTTTTAGTCGAATTATATTATTTAAAGGAGCCTCGATATTGACTGTTGTGAAAAATCATATCATCATACATCATTTAACTGTAAAACAGCATTTAAGGGCTTCCTCTTCATGTAAGGTTAATTTAAACTGTTTTTTAAATACATAAACCTTCAAACAATAAACATCTTATGCCACTCATCAGTCTCAGGGATAAGCTCCAGGTTGCGGAAAACGTATCCCTCTAGGAAGACCTTCACCAGGAAATATTATTACAAGTTATGAGAATTCTCTGAAAGATCTTTCTCAATTCCGCTTTCTACGAACAATATGTCATCAACTTCGTCTTTTAGAATTTAAGTGGGGTGGTGTACTTGATTGAAATGTTATAATTTCTGAATGAAAGAGATCTTTCCACAAAATTTTGAAGCGCTTAAATGATGAAATATCGGGTCTAGAATTAAGAAAGGCAAGAACTTCTTTAAAGTCACACTCTGCAGTATGATTTCAAGTGCATTGTGATGGCAATCCAAATTTAATATATCACCGTTAAGTTTTTGCTCTAAAAAATTGCATGCATAATTTATACAGCAGGTATGGCAAGCCGATTTATCAAACACTACAGCTTGAACAGTTAGCAATAAAGAGCAATCATCTAAGAAATCATGTACAACTGAAGAAATATCCCAGGAATTCCGAGTAGCTGTTCAGCATTGTGACCTGAAGCTATTACGGTAAGCCTATCGGCGTTCTTTTCCCAGTTACATCTGGATGTAGCTTTGTATCCCAGTAAATAACTACAAAATCTAATTTTAAATACTATATGAAATTTGATTTCACCTCTCAAAGATTTTCTCTTGCTCTCTTAAGGGATGTACAATCGATCACAAAGTCATTTGGATTGAAATTTACTGCATCTACATAGGCTGTTAATAAATGAACAGCATCTTTATCCCTATGGCATTTGTCTAACAGTGATAAAAGACGAGCAGATATCAATAGCTGTCAAGCTGTTTTATGTTAGAAGTATATTTATAACTAAAGAACAGCGAATTAAAACATAATTGCCATTATTTATATTTATAGTATTGAAACATAGCGACCCTGTTTGCCACACCTATTACATACACAGGAAGTTTTGTAAATCAACACCCCAAAGCCCGAAGGAGGCAATTTGTTGTTGTCAATGATCATGCATTAATGGCCTAAGCAATTCTTTAATGCACTTTAGATTCCCCTGTGTCTATCTTGGGGGAAAGAAATGTTCCCCTGCTGCTTGGTTTTGAACGAACGCAGAAGAGCGGTATGCTTGACCCTAGGCTCTTGATGTTCATGTACTCTCTGTAACATGTAAAAGTTTTTCAGAATAAAACTGAGAGAATGTTCGGTCTCAAAGTAGCAGCATCTATTAAGGTTCAAAATTGCTTTAAATACATGGTACGATCCAAAAGAAATGACCCTTCGTTTAGAAAGACGGATTTATTGAGTTGATCGGTACAGCTGACTAATAATTTTCAAAATAGGCACCTTCTGCAACAATGCACTTCTGTAGGCAACTTTTCCATGACTCAAAGGCATCCCTGAATATCTGCAAGGGCTGTTTTGACATGTGCTTGGATACCCTCGATGGAGTCGAAATGTTTTCTTTTCAGCGCTGATTTTAATGGTGGAAACAAGAAGTCAGGAGGCAACAAACCCGGCCTTTAGGAATGGTGGGGCACCACGGGAACGTTGACTCGGATCTTCTTCAGTCAGAACTCCCGGCACAAGTTTAGCGCAGACTTTCCGCATTTGCAACTCCTCCGTAACAATGTGTTGCACCGTTGTCTCCGATAAGTCCAGGGCTTTTGCTACTTGGTGGAGACTCAAACGCCAGTCCGTGTTCAAAAAGTCACACATTCGTTGCTTATTCATTTCGGTACGAGCCGATGACGGGCGTTCAGACTGGGGTTCGTCTGTCACCACTTCCCGGTCTTACGAAACGCCTCATGATACTTTTTTATATGCGATTAGGACCGACACTTAGTCCTAAACGCTGAAGCATCGCAAACGTTTGGGAAGGAACCCGGAAGCGAAATGTGTTCGCTTTGCATTGCTCTGAGGAACGTTCCATATCGCCGTGTCACGCAGCACCGTATAGGGGTTACTGTTAAAAGCGATGGTACCGTTCCGAAAGCTGGGAGGCAACTGACCTGCGTTGCCAACAAAACCCAATACCATAGATGTCAAGTGGAGCTAGCTGCAGGTTGCGCATGTGTCAGTAGAACGTGAGGCTCATTACTTTTGGATCGTACCATGTGTAACCTGTAAGAATATTTTTACATAAAAATGAGAAAATTCGCAACTTTTTTCTTCGAAACTCAAAAAAGGAGAGCCCCATGTTCCAAGGCCGCCCACATGCAAAATTTTAAGGGAGGGGGGCTCAGATATTTTCTCATGGTTTAGCACGATATTTTCCCCAAAGAAACCGATTTCAGTACAGGTTAGAGTTATCGATGTATGACATTTTTAATAACTTATTTATTAATTGCTGGAGAAGAAATGTTTTTACATTTTTGCAAAGAAAAAAGTACTGAAAGCAAGGAAGTTTTAATTTCTAAGGGGGGGGGGGCTTGAGCCCCACTAACCCCCTATATGGGCGCTTTTGCTAGGGGCACAGATTATTATTAATGGATTCGCTTAAAATTTCGCAAGGATCATTTATTTGAATATTGGAACAAATTGAGGAGGCATCGCGTAAACTACCTACAACTTCAAAACTTAAAAAATAAGGACCACCCTTATATATATATATATATATATATATATATATATATATATATATATATATATATATATATATATATATATATATATATATATATATATATATATATATATATATATATATATATATATGTCAATTCATTTTCCATTCAAAGGGAAGAACTTTTTGTTTATTCGGAGTGTCTCCAACTCAGACTGAATTATATGGGATGACTTATAATAAGGGAATGGGATTCACAAAAAGTATCTAATTAGAGGTGCCACTACTTGCGAGGGTCCGTTAAAGGAGATTTAACTGTGAAACAGTATTTCAAAATCTCGCATTTTAAATATTGCGTTGCAATAACTCTTACTATACGATATTGTAGTTAATTTACCGAACAAAATTCCATAATTTTTATTTAACAGATTATATCATATTAACAGAAAATATTTAAAATTAATTCATTTTAATGAGACAAAAAGGCTTAAATCGCTAAAAAATAAATTTATAAAAAATGTCAAGATGGGAAAAACGAAAGCAAGCGCGAAAGGAATAAAAGCTTTAACCATGGTAACGATAGGCTACACAAACAAATAAATAGACGTTAAATAACAAAATAATAATAATAATAATCAAAAAGAAACAATTTGAAGTCCCCCATTATCGGAGAAGCTTAAGAAAAAGTTGAAGAATTTTATTTGTCCAAATTTGAGCAAATTGGAGCTTTGCCTCACTGTGCCCCCTCCCCCTATATATTGTAGGTACAACCCAATTATGCTTTGACTCTGCATTTTCAGCATACGAGATTGAAATTTTTCAAACAGTTTTAGAAGATAATGTGAAGCATAATTTAAGTATGATTGAGTTAGTGTGTGTTGTTGCTCAGCACACTTCCTAAAGCCCCCATAACTCTCTAAATGTTTTAATTCTTGAGAAAACCAAACAAAATCAGATAAATTCAAACCTCATTTTTAATGGCGATGCTAAGATGTGCCAGTTTGAAAGCTAATTCAATTTAGCATCTCGGAGAAAAAAATTAATTAGCCGATAAGAAAAGAAATAAATAGCTTACTTCAGATTAAGTAAGTCAGTTGCGAAATATTTATTTAATATTGGGATCATTTTGTCAGGGAATAAACACTTTAATGCAATTATACTTAGACATATTTCAAACATTGTTTATTTTAATTTTTCTCAAAGTTACTTCTATTTATTTATTTATTTTAAAGCTAAAACCAATTATTTACTTTCGGTTATTTTTTTTTTACTGAAAAATAGCTATTTACTAGTTTTTAGGTATTTATTCATTTCAAGTATTCATAGTACAATTAATTAGTTAAACAATTTACTGCAAAACTGCACATGGCTCTCTTCTCCGTGGCAAAATATTCCATAAAATATTGCGCATCATAGCTAAGAGTAAATAGCACAAAAAATGAGTAAAAGACTGATAATGATAGCCACGGAAGTGACATTGGCAAATATGCTCTACCATCATCCCCCAATTATGATAAACAATAAAATTAGCGTATTTCGTGAAGGAGAAAAGTTAGACACAAAAAATGCATACGTACCTTGCAGTAATATGCTAAAGCAGTTCTGAAGTAAAAAAGTTTGAGACACAAAAGTTGCATGTGTTTCATGCTAAAGCAGTTCTGAACTAAAAAAGTCACCGACACAAAAATTGCAAACGTAACTTGCAGTGATATGCAAGAGCAGTTTTGAAGTAGAACAGTTACAGACACAAAAATCGCATACGTACCTTGCAGTGATATGCTAAATCAGTTCTGAAGGGAAAAAGTTACAGATACAAAAATTGCATACGTTCTTTGAAGTGATATACAAAAGCAGTTGTGAAGTACAAAAGTTACAGACACAAAAGTTGCATATCGTCGCCTCAGAGCCATTATCTTAGTGTTATTTCTTGGATTAGATGTCTTAGTGTTGCTCTGAGACGACGATATGTATCTTGGAAAAGCAGTTCTGAAATAAAAAAGTTACAGACGCAAAAATATCATACGTAGTACTTTGAAGTGATATGCAAAAGCAGTTCTGAAGTAAAAGTGTTACAGACACAAAAATTGCATATGTACCTTGCAAAAGCAGTTCTGAAATGAAAAAGTTAGACACAAAATTTGCATACGTACCTTTTCGTGGTACGCAAAAGCTGTTCTGAAGTTGAGAATTTGAAGCAAAGTGAAGTGGTGGAATATTTTCCCTGCTTTTTGTGCCACCTATCTACTAATATTTCAACTATGTAGTAACACATGTATTCTATTCCAGTCAAGAAAAATTACCTTTTAAAATTAAAGAATATGATAATACAAGCAATTTTCAAAAACTGATGCCCATATGCAATAACTTGCTGTAAGTCACAAATTATTTTTGTTATTATTAAATGATAAACTTGTTATTAACGTTTTAAATATTAATTGAGACCTACAAATATTCAGCAGTATTTATTTGTTTAGTATTAATCTTATTTTCTTATTCATTCACTATTTTATTACTGAATTATTTTTTCTCATTTATTAACTTAAGTATTTATTTCTTCGTTTACTGCTTCATTTCCCTTTCATTTGTTCATTCATTCTTTTATTTAATTATTTATTTGATCAAAAATACCTTTAATAATCAAAAAAAAAAATATTTCTTTCGAAGAAATGCTTTATTTTTCATTCTGCACATAAAAAAAGAAGTGAAAAATTTGCACCTTTTTTTTGAGGTATAATTTTACTGCTAAAAATGAAAAATAATGTTTTAATGCAAGTTTTATGATAAAATATGTTGTTCTTTCTTTATGAACCATAATAAAAAAAAAATTTAGGTGGGATCTTAGACTAGTTGCTGTGAACTCAAAAGATAAATCAACAGCCGACTGTGATCCAAAGGTAGCCTATTCTCAACAGTAGAATTAATCACAAAATCGCACTTCAGCATTATAAATCATATATCTATAGCACACATGGCATAAAATTTAAAGAATGGAGAATTAGTTTGGTCGGCAGCCACTGTACACAGCTATTTCACTTAGGAAACGTTCCTATTTCTAGATTAGAAAATATTTTAGCTTACATATGTTTAAATTCTTAGAACTTAGGATTGTAATACGCTTTTTGCAAGCTCATTTTATCCGTTGGGGTTCTGGGACACATTTTGCAAAAAAAAAAAAAAAAATTAATTAATGAATTAAACAGTTTAGAGTTTTAAAAATTTTTTGCACTGCTTCACCGTCTATTTAATAAACTAAATCAAAACAGAAACATTAATTTTTTTTAAATTATTTTTTTTTAATTATGTTTTTTTAAACAGCTAAAACGCGAAATATTCTTAATCAATTTTCAAATTTTTTTCAAAATATTATGCACAAATATCTAAGTTTTAATTTTTATTCGGCAATTTAAAAAATATTTATTCAATAAAAAATAGAAAATATTTAAAGAAAAATGTAGAAACATTCAAAGATGCTTACAAAAATCATATTTTTTGCAGTAAACTTTTTTTTTTCAAATTTGCCGAATAAAAATTAAAGTAAACTGTTTGAAAAAGATGTGCCCCAAATTTCATTACTTTATCTTTATCATTTCTTGATTTATAAGAGTTTTAATGCAAAAAATCGGGGAAAGCTGTCTTATGGAGAAAAACGCTTTGAAATTTTTAAAGTTAAATGTAATATTAATTAAATGAATACAAAAAAAATCTTTCGTTCTAATTAAGATAGAAACAAGATTCAAACGTCCTTTTAAGCAGAAAAAAATTGAGGAGTTTTTTAAATGAAAAAAAAAAAAAAAAGCAAAATTTGACGATTTTTGTGTTTTGGACTCCCTGAACCACATTTAGTTCAACTTGAAGAAAAAGCAATAGATATGTAATAATTAGTTTTGTAACTTAAAAACGAGACCATAAGAATGTTCTAAAGGTGACCAGACATACTGAGAGACGACTCCTACTCTTCGTTCAATATTGATGTATTTCTGCAAGATTCTAATTCTACTATTAAAATCTTGCAGAAAATAAATTAATAGACCCCTTAGTTATAAACTGCGGTTTTTCAACTCAACGATTTAGCTTAGCAACCAAAGTTAATTGATTAAATGCTAACTAGTAAATATTATTGATTTAATAGAATGTTAGTAGAAAGTGACTTATTTTGCGAAATACTCTTTAAAAAGCTAGAATCACTTAATGTTTTATAAAACTATTAAATATTTTCAGAAGCAATTTTATTTCTAACGAAAGTACAAATGCAGTTCAACTTCAAAGAAAATCAATTCGATTCCTTAAATACAACCAAATCTCATATGTAACAGAAACATCACAGTTATGAATTTTTACCGTCATAAATCTTTTTCACGAGTGATGTTACCAAGAGTGGAAATCAAGTTTGACGCATACAAACTATTACTAATTTAATGTACGGAAGTGACAACGAAACATTGGAGGAAGAACAACCTTTCAACACACTACATCAGTTTCCGGAAAGAAAGAAAAATCCATGTCTCGGAACATCAAAAAAGCATTACGCTTTCGCTTAATCTAACAACGATTTCTTTTAAAGATTCCCGAGTACTATGAAAAACAACTTTATCTTCTTCAGATGTTTTCAATCAAAGATGAGACAATTTGGAATTATATTTTGAAGATTTATCTTTTTTGTATTAAACGAGGAATAACGAGGAATGTTATGGCGTATGAGCATAAAAGTAGTTTCAGAAGAAATATATTTTTTGAAACAAATGTGTAAAAGAAGAAAAAAATACTTGAAAGTGTGTCTTAAAATCCTAGAACTAATATTTATTATTATAATTGAATAAACGAGCTGATGTGTGCATCACAAAACTTTCTTTTACTCCAATTTTAAAGTCATTTTCCCATTATTGGCAATTTTAATGTGATTCAATAGTTTACTCTCTAGATATCACCATCAATGGCCACATTAAAACCAGATTTTTAAAAAAATCGCCAAATTTGTCGCCAACTTGGCGAAAAAACTTGGCGACCAAAAAACTGACAATATATCGCCAAGTGTCCGCCAAATTATAACACCACTTGAGTATACATCGAAATTAACAATGATTTCCCCCCGAAAAGGGGCAAAAGACCCCTTTACAAACACCCGCATGCAACCAAAATGGGAGGTGCACAACTAGACCCCACTAGGAGTCTATGTAACAAATTTCAACTTTCTAGGACATACCGTTCTTGAGTTATGCGACATACATACGCACATACGCACATACATACATACGAACATACGGACGTCACGAGAAAAGTCGTAATTAACTAGGGGAATGTCAAAATGGATATTTCGGGTGTGTATACGTTCTTAGGCACTTATCTGCGTGTGGTCGGGTTGAAAAAAAAAACTCATCATTAATTCGGGGATGAGCAAAATGGAAATTAAGGCCGTATTTTGAGTGCAAATTTTTTTGGGAATACGCTACTTCCTTTTTTGTAAAAGGAAATAAAAATACTTCGATAAAAATGCATGCACACACGTGCAATCATATTGGTAGAGGGGATAGATCGATTAATATTCGAGAATCGGACCTCGAGTTCTTTGCGATAAAATGCAGATGGAGATTGGTCACAATCAAGTTTTTGAAATAGACAGTATTCAAAAGGTGTAATATGTAAATTGAAAGCTGTTAATGTTGTAAGAAGCAGAGGTGACTACGGTTGGTAATGAAGGGGATTTATCAATGAGTTCGTAGAGATATTTATTGATAAAATAAAACAGTTAAGAGTGTGACCAAAAAGACGAGGTACAAAAAAACGAATTTACTTTGATACTATTCAACTTTCAAAAACATAGCAGAAAGTTTTTTTCAAAAAACTTTCGTCGCATTTCTAAAAAAGTCCTGAAGGACTTCTGATCAAAGTTATGAATGTGATCCCATCTCAGGTTAATGAAATAAAATTTAATTAGAAGATAAGAATAAAAAAAATAATGTTTTTAACCTTAAATGCTATTTTCGGCCTTGGTAACACACCTTTATTTTCCCCTTATGAAGCTCTTCATAAATATTCTATAAATTTTAACACAAGTTTTAAGCAATTTTGTTTTTAATGACTACGTATTAGAAAGGTTTTTGGAGAACTAACCATAAATAAACGCCTCACTGTACTTCTAATACTTAACCTTTAAAATGTCAGCTACTAAAATGGACAAGAACACAATTTAAGAGGCTTAATAACGCTACTCAATTTTAGTATGCTTTTCACATGAGAAAACTTTTTAAAAAACTAATTAAAGTTTAGGATTAATATATGCATGATTCCTATAAAAATAAATAAACATGTGCAGTATTTTGCAATTAACATTTGCTTGTATACGTATTTTTCCCTCTAAGCTGCTTCAAAATTCCAATAAAGAGGAGGAGCTTATCATTACGGGGAAAACACGAATAATTTTGCCAATAATCTGTCCGATAATTCTGATGTTGAAAAAGACCGCTGTCAAAATTTGTTCTCTTCGGTTTTGTTGCACGAAGTGACAAATAAGGAAGTGATGTGAGATATCGATTCCTGCCTTTTGACATATGTTGACATGATGACGATTTGTGATACATTAATCGATAAACCAATCGTTTGATTTATTTAGAAGCCATTGTATGAGCCCATGTATTTGATGAGTCAAACATCATGCGAAATCAGAGAAAAAAGAAAAAAGAAAATAGAATTAGAATGAAAATAATTATCTTCCTGACGTATTATTTACTAAGCATTACCAAATATAGTAATTCAAAAATTGTATGTAACTGTATTTTAAAAGCGCATTTAGTAGGGGAATGTCTGGCAAAGTGAAATGGTTAAGTTGACTGAGTTTTTTCAAAATGAACAAATCGAAAATTTGTTTTGAAAATTACAGTATAGGAGAAAGAACACTGCATATTATACTAAAACTTGCGTTGAAAGAGTATTTTTTTTTAAATTTTTGGCAGTAAATTTGAGTCATAAAAAAAAGAGAGGAAAAGTTTCATTTTTTTTATAGGGCTAAGTGAAAAATTAAATATGTTTCTAATGAAATATTTTCTATTCTATTATAAAACATGTTTTTGTTCAAAAAAGTCAGTAAATAAAAGGTTTAATGAAAATATTATGAAGCAATAAACGAATAATTAAATGAATAAATCAATTAATATATGAAGAAAAATAAATGAGCGAGTAAAAGAATGAATGAAAAAGAAAATAAGTAAATGAATGAATAAATAAGTGAATTACTAAATGAAGGAATGTAAATGAGTTACTTAATAAATGAAAACGCAAGTGATTTATATTGAACGATTAAGTGAGTAAATGAAACAAACTATTTCCCTTTGCCTCATCCCCTTCGCCCCGTATGTACTTGACTAATTGCACAATTTATTTAAAATACAACTAAGCTTAATAAATTAATACTGCATTGAATATTAGGAGGTCTCAATTAATATTTAAAATGTTAATAACAAGAACTTTATCAATTTATAGTAAAGGAATAATTTTTGACTTACAACAAAATATTACAATATGAGTATGAATTTCTTAAAATTGCCTGTATTACCAAATGCTTCAATCTTCGGCGATATTTTTTTCCTGACTGAAGTAGACTAAATATAGTACTATATATTTGAAATAATGCCAGATATGTGGAGCTAAAAGCAGAGTAAATATTTTACCCTTTGACTTTGCCCCGCTATTTCACTTTGCCCCATGTTCCCCTACTAAATAATTTAGTACTAATTTTGGAAGAAAAAGATAGACTTCAATGAAACACGTTGTAATAATATCAAAGGAATCAATATAAAATGATACTTAATAGAAAACAATGAGAATAGTTATGTGTACAAACAGTTTGGAATTGGAAATGCATTAATATACTCCAACTACGTTTAGTAAAAGGTTATCTAGTGAAAAATATGCTGTTACGTAATATTACAATACAAATTATTCCCCTTTTTAATATTCAGAGAATAATTATTAAGAAGATTGCTGCTTACATTAATTTAAAGTTTTGATTTTTATACAAGATTTCTGTTGTGTGATCAAATTTATTTGGAATAGATATTTTTTTAAACGTAAATGCTTCAAATTGAAAAAAAAAAGAGACCAGAAATTTATAAGAAGATGCGACTTAATACAGTGTGTGGTTGTTATTACTAATACCACTCGTCAAACAAGTAGGAATAGCAAGTGCTAGTCGGTTTAAGGCAGCGAGGGATGGCTTCCAATTTTTAATGAGCACCATTTTGGTGGAAGTCCGAATTGGCTCAGACGGCACACAATAGATGAAAGCACCATCGATCAACATTTCGAAATTTAGAACCAAAAAGAAGCGGAACCACCAGATGTATTGATTCAAGTGGAAGACTTTGTGACTATGACATATTTAATTGCTCCAGTCATCACCAGTGAACATGGAGGATCTTCGACCGACTGGCATTGAACCCGGAACTCTCCAGTTACGAGAGTGGTGCCGTACAGATCAGGCCACCACGGCCATAGTGCAGTGTTGTGAGAGGATTTTGAAAGTCGTGAAAAATCATTCCATTGTAAAACAGTATAAAATAGGATGGGTCGAAAAATACTTTTTTTTCCTAATCATTTTCTAATAGCGCGGAAAACTTGCGCATGGGCATCCTAATAACGGGAAAAACAATTTAAAAAAATATTCAAACAATTTTTGAAATCGCGCAAAATCCCTCAAGTTGAGAAAAAATAGAAAAAATCTGCAATTTTTAAAGACGTGTATTTTTTAAAAAAAATATTTACTTCATTTCTAATAGTATAAAGAATACACTTTGTAGTTACCGAAATGTATAAAAACAACTTGGGGGAACTTTGTCGGTCATTTGAATTTGAGCCGAAAGCCTCAAAATACCATTTTTAAAGTAAAAAGTTATATTATTTCAAAAACTCTAAAACTAACATAAAGCTATAAAAATAACAATTAAACATCCGTTTTAATGTTTTACATACGTTTCTCTTTTAATGAAATGACTCAAGACTCACCACGGTGCAGGCCCGTCATTTCCATTTTTTCCGGGGGGGGGGGGATCAAAGGGTGCAAATTCAATGGAAGTTTCAACGGAAAACAGCAAAACTCACGCCCACCCAAATGTAAATTTATTTATTTCTCATAGCCGTGGGGAGGAGGGGGGCACGAACCACCCCCTGAACCCTTAAAGAACAGGACTAATCAGGTAGCGGTGGCACAAAGGCGAGTCCATTTCATCACCCTACCCATTCAACGAACCAATTTGGATGAGATTCATTATGCCGAAGTTCTTTAAATTCTGTCTTTGTATCAAATGTTCGTAATCTGATTGCTATTTACTATGAAAACCTTCTGGGTTTTCATGCTTGCAATAGTTTCTTGCAGCCTTTGTCACAAGTTTTGCTCATCTCTCTACCATTTGAGTGTGGTATCAAATATTCAAGCTATGGCAAGGCTTTGATTTTCAATGAAGTTCAAAGTCTCCTGATGCCATATTTGACAACAATGGTAGTGGTATCAGATTACACTTGAACCGATCAATAAGTTCAGGATAATCTGCGGCTTGAAAATTAATTAATGAAAGCTTGAAGAATCCAGGCGGTTTATTTCAGGCTTTCAGTATTCTCCTGTAGCTTAATTCTGGAATGTGCTATGTGTAGTCCAATATCATCACCTCTGGATGACAAAAGAAGGAGTTTCTATGAATGACGGGATCAAGGATTTCTTTTAATGTTATTCGGTAAATGTCTTGTTGTTTGAATGACCTTTAGTATATGCTTCGGACCGTCTTTCACGGTGTGATGCATTTTATTATCAAACCAAACAGGAGCTTAGGTCTTTACTATAATTGTTCCAGTATCTGCATTACGCTTGTTGGACTAATTTGGGAAACATTTAACACCCAGTTCGCATAGTTAACCGTTTGGACTAACTGAGGAGTATGGGATTCTTAACAGCTAATTCTGGATCACTTGCTGAAATTTCTGTGCTCGGGGTATGGAAATTTCAACGAAAATGTGAAATTTCCGTGCCATAATCAGTCAGTAGAGAGATGTATAAAACTTGTAACATAGACTAGTGGAAAAATTTGCAGGCATAAAAATCCAGATGGTTCTATTAAGTAGATAATATTCAGATGAAGATCTTCGATGAAAAATTTAATACAAAGTTAAATTTTTCATAACTTAAACAGAAAAATCACACACAAATTGGTTGGTTGGTTGGGTAGGGTGTTTGTGTGTGGGGAGGCCGGGGGAAAGAACTCGACTTGCTGCTACCTCCACGTGATGAGTCCTGTGTCATATTTTCATAATGGAACAATAAGTAAAGCATTAGAACGGATGTTTAATATTAATTGAAAGTCAAAGCCGAGCCATAACTTGAATATTTTACACCACCCTAAATTGGAACAGATATGAGAAAAACTTGTGACAGAGGATGAAGGAAAATGTCACAAGCGTGAAAACAGAGAAGGTTTTCATAATAAATAACGATCAGATCAAGAACATTTGATACAATTTCAGAATTTAAAGAACTTCAGCATAATTAATGACATCCACGTTGGTCGGTTGATTGGGTAGGGTGGAGAGTGAGACTCGATTTGTTGCCTCCACCACGGGATTGGGCCCGTCATTTAGGGGGTCAAGGAGTGGCTCATTGCCCCTCCCCCCCAACCGCACCCGACAATCCACGGATTTGAGAAATAAATGTGTTTACATTTGGGCGGGCGTGAGTTTTGCTGTTTTCCGTTGAAACTTTCATTGAATTTGTTCCCCTTGCTCCCCCCCCCCGGAAAATTTTAAATGACGGGCCTGCACTTGGTGAGTCCTCAGTCGTTTAATCACAAGATAAATGCATTTAAAACATTAAAACTGATGTTTAATAGTATATTTTTATAGCTTTATAGCAGCTTATGAATTTTTGAAATAATATGACTTTTACTTAAAAAATGGTGTTTTACAGCTTTCTATGCGAATTCAAATGACCGACAATGTACCCCCAATTTTTTTTATACATTTCGGTAACTGCAAAGGGAATTTTTCATATCATTAGAAATTAAGTAAATTATTTTTTAAAATAAATATACGTCTCTAAAAATTCCCGATTTTTTCTATTTTTTCTCAATTTGAACGCTATTGCGCGATTTTAACTTTTTAAAAATATTCTTTAAAATTATTTTATCTGTTATTAGAATGCCAATGCACAAGTTTTCCGCGCTATTAGAAATTGATTAGGGGGAAAAAATGTTTTTCGACCTACCCTAGTATAAAACCACTTGATAATTTGTGCTACCTCGTAAAGTAAAACAATTTGATTATTTTTAACTAGGTAAAACATTTTATAAACTTGTCTGACGTTTCTCGTTCGTACAACAAGTATATTCATTTCCTTCCCTAATAATAGCGTTATGTAAGACATAGTGCTAATGACCGGAGTGGTGGAGAATCACTTGTTACCTTTACAAATTCTAAAGGGACTACATACGACAGGAATAATATTTTTACAACACTTATATTAGGTGAAATAAGCTGAATCCAAAAGTTTTCTTTGATAAATTTAATTACAGCTGTAAAAATGATATAAGTTATCTCTCGTTAGCTGTCCGCGAACCACATGGCATATAATCAATGGCATAGACTATTGCAGTGAACTTTAAACTCTTTAGACTCTTTAGACCTGTGCAACTATAAGGTTTCTTTGACAAACAATTTTCTACCCTAACATAAGTAATAAATTTACTAATGTTGAAAATAGTTTAAAATGTTATTGGTTCAGCCATGTAAAGTAACTTTGAGTCATGTCGGTTTAGTTTGCACCAAACTTATCAGTGTTAAAGAATTAAAAATTTTAAAGTAGGGTTTTGAGACGTGGAAGACCTCCATCCAAAAACTTCTCTTTGATAACAATTCAATCTCTCTTCATTGGGTTAAGGGACAAACTGGGGATATGGGAAACGGAATGGCGGACTCTTTGGCAAAAGCCGATGGAAAAGACCGCCGATGATCCTAATCTCCTCTCTTTGCCCCTCTACTACCACTTTCAAAGTCTGCACTTTTGAATAAGGACTCAACTATCCGAGGACTGGCAGTTCCGGTGGAATGAGTGAGATAAGGGCATTAGGGTCTTTGAATTTTTCCCCAAAGTGCGTGGGTTGCAAAGAATTTCCTCCCGTTTTGAGACATTCCTTATTTCCTGTCAAAACCGATTTTCCTTTTACCGATTGAGGGCGAGATCTGGGGACAATTATGGCCCATTTCCCCAGCTCTCGCTATTGCTTGTGTGGACAACTGGGTACCCCAGACCAGTACATCTTCGGATGCCCACTTAACTCAAATTTCTACGTCAGATGATGCTCTGTAGGTTCCCTTGCACAACATTTTTCAGGTGCACTTTCTACACCTAGTTGTCGCTCCAAACTCCATGACATTTTTCTACAGCTCTCAAGAGAGGGCTACCTTTAACAAAGACTTTAAACGCCAGAGAAGCTGTTCTAGTGTTAAGAGTGTACTTGCCCACCCCCTCAAGCATCGAAAATCGATAAAACGTCAAACGGTAGGTGCGCGGGGGCCTCAAGGTGCCAAATGTATGTCTCTATTTTTGTCTGTTTTTCTGTCTCTACTAACAACTTTAGAGTGAATCGTCCGATTCGAACAAACTTTTTCTTTGTTTGAAAGATCCTGACGTGGACACTTTATTCCCATATTTTACTTTTTGATATGAACACTTTTTCGTTCAATTTCGAACAGTTCAAAAATACCTTAACCTTAACACGTACGCGGAAATTTAAAGCAAATATAGATCCACAACTTTAAGGTGGATTAGCCTGAAACAAACTTTGTCGGAAAATGCTATTGACGAAAAACATGTTTCTAAAAGAACTTTTAAAACGAATGGTTCGAAAAAAAAAAAAAAAAAACATTAATTCCTAAGGGAAAAGGTTAAAGCACATGCAGAAGATCCCAAACTTAAAGGTGATTTTGCTATCAACATACTTTGTTGGAAAAAGCTTTTGACGAAGAGCGTGTTCAAAAATAATTGTTCAAAATGAACTGTTCAAAATAAATTATCACTGACGCCCACGGGAAATTAAAAGCAAATATAGATGACAAGTTAAAAGGCATATTTGCTTGAAACAAGCTTTGTTGAAAAAGTTTATTAACAAGAACATGTTCATAAATGGGCATTCGAAATGAAGTTAGGAAAATGAATATAAACGTTTATGAGAAAATTTATGGGAAACATATGGCTGGAATTTTAAGGTGGATTTTCTTGAAACAAACTTCGCTGGAAAAAACTCTTTACAAAGAGTAAGTTAAAAAACAAGTGTTAAGAATGACATTTTTAACATTAACGACTGCGGAAGATTTTTATTATTATTATTTTTGACGAAGGAAAACAAAAGAAAAAATTCAGAGTGTTTTATTATATAATCAGAAGTGAGAGCTGTACTGCCGTGCTAAGCGCAAAAGTGGTATCTGCAGCTGAGTTCAAAATGGTAAATTGCCGTTTAACGTTGTGCAGCTCCATGTATTTGATTTAGATGTAATTTTTTTAGATTTTTTAAAAAACTTTCCTCATTGGCATATGCCCATAAAACATTGTATTTAGGTGAAATTTGTGACAGAGAACAACCTGGTGACAGTAACTCAATTTTGATAAAAAGTGCAGATACGACTTTTGTGCTTAGCACGGCAGTGTAGGCGATTTCATTTTTGATAAAAATAGCAATCTAATTTATGTATAGACTATTTTCATCAAAAAATATAAAGCCTATTTACGGTGCATTTTTATTAATATATATTTTTTAAAAATTTCATTTCTTCAGTAAAAATGCTTTTTTATATAAAACATTTTAGCAACGAAAAAAAAAAAAAAAAAAAAGAAAAGAAAAAGAAAGAAAGAAAATCGAGGAAATTACTTTTTTGTACCCTAAAGAAAGAACTGCTATCAATTTCTATTTTGGTAAAAATTACTTATTTTGAAACGTTTTTATTCTTATTTTTTTTCTTAACTTTGCGATGATTAAAAAAGCTAATATATAATTTTATGTAAAAGCTAATATATAAGCTGCCTTTACATTGCTGTTGTTAGTTTATATGTGCATTTATTATTTTTTTTTTGCACATTCCTGAAGCAAAGATACATGAGGGAGAGGTTTTTTCTGTAATTCTGGTCTTTAAATTGCTTTTCGTAAAATATACGTCTAAATGTGTAGCAAAATAGGTTTATTTAAGACGTACTAAACAAAAATCTCATCAATGGTTGGAATTCAATGTAAAATAAACCTTAAAAATTTCAGAAACTCAATTTGAAACTACACATTCTGTATGATTATATATGTATATTTTTTGCATAAGAGATGCATATCTTTTTGCTTGAAATTAGTTGCAACATGTTAAAAAGGTATATTTGACATAATTTTCAACCTCAACTAATTGAGAAAATATTGATCTTGTGATATAAGATCTATTTTGTGTACGGAAAAGTAAGCTCGTGTAGTTCTTAGTGCAACTTCTCTTTTCTTAAATTTCAATGCAATACGTAAATATCTAATAAAATATACAAATGAAAAGCTTTAGTTTCAATATTATAAACAAGTGTTTCCGGGAATTTAGAATTTCATACCAAATAAAATATGCCTTAGTTGTAAACCGTTTGCTTTTGGATTTATGAAACTATCAGGATAACGGCACCAGTAACAGACAAGGGTCCAGCAACAGACAGTCTTAAGTTTGGATTTAAATAATAATAATTTTTGGCGGGTAAAGCTGATGTTGTTGCGACTCATTAATACGGTGCAACCATCTAGTGTTAGCAGAGTGAATTTTATGAGAGAGTTGGTATTTACAAGGCAGTGGTGGAAGTTTATGAACCGCTACCACGAGGTCTGCATCTGTTTCATGTTCATTTGAAATTTATAGGTTTTTAGATCGAAAAATAAAGAAGTTTTGTTCATTTTGAAGGGAAAAGGGTAATTATATTCATTACTCATCCTTTCCTCATCCTATCTGTTACTGGGTATCATCAGAATTGTCGGTGTATATTACTGGGTGTCGAACCACCTTTTCTCTTTCGAAATTGATATATATATATATATATATATATATATATATATATATATATATATATATATATATATATATATATATATATATATATATATATATATATATATATATATATATATATATATTGTAACGGATTCGGTGCGACTTCCACTTTCTTGAAATGAAGACACAGTTCTTGATAAAAACACAGGAGCTTTATTTACACTATGTACAGGAGAGATCGTTAACAACTGCTAAAATAATCACCAGCAATAATTAAGCAAATATCACTCAACACAGTAAATTCAACGGTTACACTAGTATTTACTTCCAAATACGAAAACAAAACAGCGAAATGCCTCGCTATAAACAGAGCTAATACACACTCTCAGTACAAATTCTCAATCGAAAACTAAACTTTTTATCACGCAGGACGCTTTTATAAACATCGAAGAACTTTCCACAACATTCTTACTGCTTCTCGAGATGCGTAGACCGTTATCAAATTTTATCAATGAAAAGAAAAGAAAATAGCGGGTCGTATACTTTAGCCGAATGAAAAGGGGTTGTATATTCATTACGGGAAATTATTTACAGGTTACGTTACTACAATAATTACTATTTACAGGATTTGTAACATTGCCCCCTTCCTAAGGACTGCACGTCCCGGGCAGTACAATCCCCAGAAAGGGTGCCAAACTTCTATCACATGTTCACAAATACACACATTAAATAATAACCAATAATGCATAGGAAACACAATAATAACAAGAAATATTACTAAACATTAAAAGCAAAAAAAAAAAAAATATCTACAACTTTTGTCTTATCAACCATGGTTGTTTACGTAATACTCATGAACTATGGCCATAGTATGGGGCTAACCGATCATAATGTACAACCCTAGGTTTTGCATTAGGTGATTTTTGGATCCTCACTACGACGTCATTCAGTCGGTTAAGGACTTTGTAGGGTCCATTCCAATGCGACTGCAATTTGGGTGACAGACCTTTCCGTCGGATGGGATTCCATAACCAAACCTTGTCGCCTTCGTTGAATTCATGTCCAGTAGACCTTGTGTCGTATCGGGTCTTCATCTTCTCCGCCGCGATGTTGATTCGCTCTCGTGCGAAGTTATGAACGTCTTCCAACCGGGCCTGGAGATCCTGGATGTATTTATTCCTCAGGCGATGCAGGCGCATCCGGAGGACGACCGAAGACGAGATCACAAGGTAGCCGAAGCTCTCGTCCGAAGAGCATCTGAGATGGGGCAAATCCAGTAGTCTCGTGGACAGCACTGCGGTAGGCCAGCAGGAACAAAAGTAGCTTCTTGTCCCAATCCTGTTGATTTCTGGATACCATAAGCGAGAGATTATTCAGGTTTGTGCGGTTAAATCTCTCCACCATGCCGTCCGATTGTGGGTGTAGTGGTGTTGCCCTAGTTTTCTCAATTCCGAAAATTTGACATAGGCCCTTAAACACAGCAGAGATGAAATTCCTCCCTTAATCGGAATGAATCTGCAAAGGTGTTCCATATCTCGAGATCCAATGTCGGACTAGAGTCTCTGCTACGGTGGTAGCCTCTTGATCTGGAATGGGATATGCTTCCGGCCATTTGGTGAAGTAGTCGATGGAAACAAGAATGTATTTGTTCCCATCAGCAGTTTTTGGTAGAGGACCCAGGATGTCGATCCCAGTTCGTTCGAAAGGAGCTCCAACGTTGTACAGATGTAGCTTCCCTCTGCTTCTCTTCTTCGGTCCTTTACGAGCAGCACAGGCGTCACAAGAATGGCACCACTTCTCCACGTCATCCTTCGCCTTACTCCAGAAGAAGCGCTCCCGAACTTTATTGAGGGTTTTCAAGACACCAAAATGTCCTCCAGTCGCACTACTATGTATTTCTTTCAGAACATCTGAAATCCTTGATCGGGGAAGTAGTAACTGCCACCTAGATGTTTTGCCGTCGTAAGATTCCCATTTTCGGTGTAGCACGCCGTTCTGTAAATGGAGCGAGTTCCATAAAGCCCAGTATCTTTTTGTTGCAGGACTGAAGATGGAAACGTCCTGCCAGCTAGGTCGCCGACTGTCACTTTCCATGAACTCCAAAATTGGTTTTATGTCGGAGTCTTCAAGTTGATCTTTTCGAACTTGGTCGACACTCCATGCATCAGGTTCTGATGATATTGGAGTCACTGTCACCTGATAGGCGGTAGGGCTAGTCGTTCCATACTGTTTCTCGATTCGGGAACAATAGTGGCAGTTCTCAGGACAGGGTCTCCTTGATAAAGCGTCTGCATTACCGTGAGACAACCCTTTTCGGTGCTTGATCTCCATGTCATATTCCTGGAGCCGCTGTATCCACCTGGCTACCTGGCCTTCTGGATTCTTGAAGTTCAAAAGCCAAGTTAACGATGCATGATCTGTCTGAAGCAGAAATTTTCGGCCGTAGAGGTAATGATGGAAGTGTTCTACAGCTTTCACTATGACCAGTAACTCCTTTCTGGTGACGCAGTAATTTCGCTCCGACTTTGATAAGCATTTGCTCCAGTAAGCGATGACATGTTCATTTCCGTCAATTTCTTGGGATAAAACAGCTCCGATGCCCTCGTTGCTCGCATCAGTGTCCAGGATGAAGGATTTTTCAGGCTGAGGATAGGCGAGGATAGGCGTTGATGTTAAAGCCTCCTTCAGTCGTAGAAATGCATCTTCGCATTCTTTGGACCATTCAAACTTTTGCTTGCTCTCCGTCAGCTTATGCAAAGGTCGTGCAATGTTGGAAAACCCTTTACAAACTTCCTGTAGTACGGGCAGAGCCCCAGGAAACTTCGCAGCTGATGGATGTTTTCGGGATGACTCCAACTCTTGACCGCAGATACCTTTTCTGGATCGGTTTGTACACCTTCAGAAGAGATGATGTGACCAAGGTAGTTCACTTCCCGGCGGAACAAACTACATTTGGACGGGCTTAACTTCAGATTGGTTTCCTTAAGCTTTTGCAGCACCTTCCCAAGATTTGCCAGATGTTCTTCGAAACTGCGTCCCACGATGATGATATCGTCTAAGTAGACTAGACAGGATTCGTAGGAAAGTCCTCTTAACACTGTCTCCATAAGACGCTCGAACGTAGCTGGTGCATTGCAGAGGCCGAAGGGCATCACTTTAAACTGCCATAAACCTTGTCCAGTTGTAAACGCTGTCTTCTCTCGGTCATCAGGGTGTATCTCAACCTGCCAGTAGCCGTTCTTCAAGTCCAGGGTCGAAAACCACTTGTGTCCGGAAAGAGTGTCCAAGGTGTCGTCTATCCGTGGAAGAGGGTAACTGTCTTTCTTGGTGATTTCATTCAGCCGTCGGTAATCGACACAAAATCTAGTGGAGCCATCTTTCTTTCGGACCAAGACGATGGGAGAGGCCCAAGGACTGGACGAGGGTTCGATGACATCATTCTCTTGCATTTCTTTCAGGAGGGTCTCAACCTCTTCCTTCTTGGCAAACGGTAGTCGTCTTGGATGCTGTTTAATAGGGGGGGGGGGTGTTCTCCAGTGCAAATCCTATGCTGCGTTAAATTCGTACTGCCAACATCTTCCGATGCTGATGAAAACAGATGCTTGAAGTCGTCCACCAATTGTTCCGTAGCAGTTCTTTGATCATTCGATAACGGCGCACTCCCCATTAACTTCGATGTCAAGGACTCAGAAGACACAGTCGCAGGGGAATTGATTCTTCTAATGATGCAGTTTACTGGAGTACAAGTTGCCAACACTTCACCTTTTCGGATATTCCTTGGCCTTTCACTCACGTTGGCGACTCTCACAGGAATTACATCCATAGAAAGGTCCACAAGCGTAGATGCTACCAGCACTCCTTTTAAGTTATTGTTTAGGTTGGGGTATTCAACGAGTCCAAATCGAAAACTATTGCTTTCTTCAATGGAGCCAGGTATTAATGATTCTGACCTTGAGGGAATCGATAAATCTGTTTGGGCTATTATTTGATGAGCGGATTTTACATCACTTTCTGCTGAGAAAACGGCTATGTCTTCTCTTATCGAGTGCAGCTCATTAGTCTTGAAGTCGAGGTTGAAGTCATACTTCTTTAAAAAGTCCAATCCGAGAATGAAGGGGTCTGTGATAGCAGCAACGAATGCCGTATGATGGTAAGTGGCATTTCCAAACACAATTTCTAAGTTCACTTTACCTTCAATCTCGATCTTGTCACCTGTCACAGTTTGGAGGGTAACGCAGGGCGGCGTCCATTGAATGTTGAGTCCAAATTGACGAGCCACATCTGTTCTAATGATTGTAACATTGGCTCTAGTGTCAATAATCAGTTCGCAGGGAAACCCGTTTACATATGCGTAAACAAACAGTCCATTACTGCCGCCACTTGTCGATGAAATCTGGAAAACTTTAAGATGGGGCTCATTCCAATTTGGCGACCTCCGCCCCGCGAGATTGCCATGGCTTAGTTTTCCTGGACCTGCGAGGGAGAGGTGCTCTTTCCTCTGGTTTCTTGGCGAGCTTCACAGTTTCTTCGTAAGTGACCCTCGCCACCACATTTCCAGCACTTAAGTGATTGTCCATTTTGGTCCTTGGGAGCCGAAGTCCTTTTGAGGATTCCTTCAATTTCTTTTATTTGCTTTTCCAGTTCAGCAAAGCGTGACGAAACCGGATCAGGCTCATCAGTTTTTACGCCGCGGATTGAATGACGATCCTTGCGGGTTGCTTGCTGGGCGGCCTCCAACTTCATCGCATACACAACAGCAGAGTTGAGGTCTTTGACATCCGCCATCCGTAGAGCTTTCTGGATTTCCGGATCTCGAACCCCGTCGATGTAGTAGTTGAGTGCCAGGTTGTCCCGAACATCCGCAATACAGTCGCAAAAAGCAAGATGAGACAGTCTCTCGACGTCCGCTGCTAGCTCTTGCAGGGTTTCCCCGGTTTTCTGGAAACGGGACTTCAACTGGAGTCGGCTGAAATCTTTCTGGCACTTCTCACCGAAGCGAAGCTCCAACGCAGCTGTGAGGGCGGCGAAATCCAGGCGCTGGCTGTCCGGAAGGGTCTGAAGAATCTCCGCTGCGTCACCTCTCAGGGATGCTGCAAGATGGCAGGCCTTGGTAGCAGAGTCCCATCCGTTCGCTTCCGCCACTATCATGAATTGAGTTTTGTAAACCTGCCACGAAGTTTTCCCATCAAATGTGGCAAGTTTAATGGACGGTCGAGCAACCGATGTGGGAGCGCCAAACTGTACAGAACTGCTTTCCGCGGTCGCCAATCTCCTTTCCATGTTTTTAATTTTCTCATCCACATGATTTTCAACTGTTGCGATACGGTTTTCTACTGTTTCAAGTTTTTCATCAAAAGCATCAACTCGATGCTCTATCTCATTAAATTTATTTTCCATCGCAGTCTTTACCGAAGTAAGGTCGTTTTTAATTTCCTCTTGGTTAGAAGCTAAATCATTTTTCAGCACCATTAAATCACTTTTCCTTTGTTCTTGATTAGCCGCCAATTCATTTTTCAATTGTTCTTGATTAGCCGCCATATCATTTTTTAATTGTTCTTGATTAGCCGCCATATCATTTTTTAATTGTTCTTGATTAGCCGCCATATCACTCTTCACAGAGTTGATTGCATCAAGCAGTTGTTTTAATTGTTCATCCATTGCGCGAGTAATCACCATAAAAATAAAGTCCAAATTTAAAAAGTCTTTATGAAAAAATGTCCAAAGTCACACTTACTGCAAGAAAGTCCTGAAGTAGCCCCACGTTGGGCGCCAATTGTAACGGATTCGGTGGGACTTCCACTTTCTTGAAATGAAGACACAGTTCTTGATAAAAACACAGGAGCTTTATTTACACTATGTACAGGAGAGATCGTTAACAACTGCTAAAATAATCACCAGCAATTAAGCAAATATCACTCAACACCGTAAACTCAACGGTTACACTCGTATTTACTTCCAAATACGAAAACAAAACAGCGAAATGCCTCGCTATAAACAGAGCTAATACACACTCTCAGTACAAATTCTCAATCGAAAACTAAACTTTTTATCACGCAGGACGCTTTTATAAACATCGAAGAACTTTCTACAACATTCTTACTGCTTCTCGAGATGCGTAGACCGTTATCAAATTTTATCAATGAAAAGAAAAGAAAATAGGGGGTCGTATACTTTAGCCGAACGAAAAGGGGTTGTATATTCATTACGGGAAATTATTTACAGGTTACGTTACTACAATAATTACTATTTACAGGATTTGTAACAATATATATATATATATATATACACACACAGTAGAACTTCTCAATAAGGGACACTAATGGGACCAGACATTATATCCCTTAAATTGAGGTGTCCCTTCTTCGGAGGTATTTTAGTTTATGCACGCAGTGTGTTAACTCAGTATAACTGTTTTATGAACTTAAACTAGTATTAACATTTTAGATTAAATACTTTTCAATTTTCATGCGCAGCTTAATAAAACACACTTAAAGTTTTTTTAAAAGGTTTTATTATTTTTTAATAAATTATTTCTTAGTAATAATAATTTCTTATTAAAATTAAATGAAAAATTTAGTATGTTCAAAGTTTAGCAGCATAAAGCAATTATTTTGAAGTGATTCAATGAATGAATTTGCTTCATGTCATGTAATTTACATTTGCAATGCAAGACATTGTGGTTTAAAATTAGTGTACACATTTCAATTTGTATATAAGAATGTAGTGAGTTTCTGTGCCCTCTCATTTGTTGCTGAGCCTACTTGAATAAAAATCTGGGTGGGCAAATCATGCATGTAACTTTCAGCAAGACATTTACAATAAATACTTGTTTCTTTAACATCTGTTAATGTTAAACTCTCTTCAATTATGTTTTGGAGGAAATGTGAAACTTGAATTACAATAAATCCATTCTTTCTTATGCACTTGTACATAATTTTTTTGTAATATTTTTACTCTGTGACTGTCCCTTAAATAGAGTGTCCCTTACGGGATGTATATATATATATATATATATATATATATATATATATATATAACTAATTCAGAAGATCCAAAAGCAGCCTAGCGTAAGATAAGATATAGTTGAATGAAAGAAAAATAGTTCTTAAAGTCTAAATACATTAAAAGCTCAGAAAAATGAGTTAACCTGAGAGCCATGTCTTAAGCATGTCAGATACAGGTACCGTTAAATCCAAATATTACAAATATGACTGAAGTTCTACGTAATTTAAAAAGTAAAGTAAGTACGTCAACTCAAGTCAAAGCACAAATTCGTTTTAAAGTAAAGTTAAACATAAAGCTAAGTGAATGACATCTAAAGTTCTGAATGTCATCTGAGAAAATGTTCCAATATCAGCAATATGAATATTTGAAAAGAAAATAATCTTTACACTTATTCAAATTTTTTTGAAAAGAAACTTTCTTCAAACTTTTATGATCCATCACCATTTGACGTTCTTGAGAATGAAAAGCACTCAAGAAAAATCAGATTATTCTTAAGAGTTCTTAAAGGAAACTTTGGAGTTTTTAGGGAGAAAAAGATAGAATATTATAGCAAAGATTTGTTCAAAGTTAAGATTATCTTAACGGAAACTGTAGTCCATAGTTATTCCGAGAGTCAATGGAACTGGAAATATGTCTCAAAAAAGGTGCGGATTTTTTCCACTTTATGTTTTTGATGATATGTAAAGAAATATACTTCGATCTTTCGGGAAAAATGTAAGATGATGAGAGCAGAAGGAAATAAAAAATATCTAAGAGCGATTTTATTTTAACAGTCATAAAGTTTTTCCAAAATAGTTAGTATTTAATTTATTTAATCTCGCAAAGTTCAGCACCCAGTATTGCTCATAATTTACAAAGTGACGAACCTGCAAGCGGGGGCAAAAAAGGCGGACAATTTTTCAAAAACCCTCTTATTTTTGAAGCAATTTATTGACATAACTGAAATATAAATTAATTGCCAATAAGAAAAATGAGTGGAAAAGAACGTAGTCTACCAAGTGAGGTTCGCACCACTACAATTTGAAGGCATGCTATCTTTTCAGACTTTTTGTTTGTCAGTTTGAAACAGGGTTGCCAGATTTAAGAACAGTAAATATGGGACGGGCTTCTAGTGGGGGGGGGGGGGTATTTTTTTTTAATTGAGTGCAATTGCTGGTAGAGTGCATTTTTAAGTGGTGAAAATTAACCATGTTTTAATAGCTTTCGGAAGGTTCTTCTCAATATGTTTATGTGTGAGCACAGTTTTGGAGGAACACTTTCTCAGAGAATAAAGCAAGCAATAGAACGATGTTCAGTACAGTACACAGATCGACGTTTGATAGGAACAGGTGCTATTTTTTTTAATTGCGTTCTCTGTAAGAGAAACGGTGCAATCGAAAAATTTCTTGTTAAATGTGACTACTTTATCTGAAATAGTAATGCAAGGAATCGTGGAGCAAAACTAGTTTTTTAATGCCACACCAGCCAATGAGAAAGTCTGAATGAGTAAGCCTCATGATCTGCCGCCAAAAGAAAAATATACAAACCAAATCAAAACGAACACAATTTTTTCGTTTCCTGCCACATGATTTTCTTACTGCTCTTTATTTCACATTTTTTGCTTATTTTTTCTACCTTAAAATAATGTTCCGTTTTGCAAAATATTGTTATTAGCTAGAATACGGGACCTAAGCCGTCCCCTATGGAAGTTCCCAGGGACGCGGGACAATTTTTCAAATTACGGGACTGTCACTTGAAATCCGGGACGTCTGGCAACCCTGGTTTGGATACCGTTCGCGTGAATGCTCTAAAAATATGCTATTGTTTCATCAGCAAATTTTGCTCTATTTTCCCAAACCACCGCAGCTAAACATTTATCTGAAACCACTTGGGGCTGTGAAAAAGGGATATTCTTTAACACGTGAACCATGTAACCAACAGGAAACGCTCTAAAAAACTTCTACGGAGCCAAATGAGGTAGGCAGAAGCAAAGGGATGTAAGTGCCGAAATTAAAGAACAGGAGACAATTAGTGGAAATGGTTGGAAAACCAATCTTCTGTTTTGGGACAAGAGACGGTACAAATTGTCCTGTTGGAGACTGCTATACACAGGGGTGGACTGGGTCACCCAGGAGGGAGTCAACCTTGACTCCTAAAGAGCGCAAAAAATAAATGAATAAATAAATGTGCACAGGTTTAAGGGTGCAAAAAGAAAAAAAAAAGAACACAAAAACAAGGCACACAGGTTTGAGGATGCAAAAAAGAAAGTGAAAAACGAAAGCGCAAATGTTCAATGACGCAAATAAAGTAAAATAAAATAAAATAAAAACAAACGGTGGCGCACGCGCTCGAGGGCGCAAAAGAAAAACCGAAGGAGCTGAGATTTGAGGGCACACACACGCACAAAAAGAAGGCCGAAGGAGCTCAGGTAAAAGAATGAAAAAAAAAAGGAAAAAATGCTCATATTCGAGGTCAAAAATAATATCAAATGGAAAAAAATTGAGAAGGAAAGGAGAAAAAAAAACAGAAGCCACGCAGGTTTGAGGGCACAAAAAAACAAAGCTGCTAAGGTTTGAGGGCGGAGCAGAAGGAAAAAAAAAAAAAAAAAAAAAAACCGAAGGTGACAAGGTTTAAGGGAGCAGAAAAAACCCGATGGTCCGGCGGGTCAGTTCGCCCTTGGCATACAGCATGATTTAGGAAAAAAAAATCAATGAAAATTTACGTAGGATCTTAACTTCAAACGCGTTTACTCAAAACTTTAAGATGGCTACATACATCTCTTTGCTTCTCAGAGCCTTAAATGGTAATGAAAACTCAAAGTGAATCATATTTCTTGGTGCATTTAAGATGGCGGATCTAACTTTCCCTCTGGCTCCGAACGAACCTTCAATTCTCTGAACCGAAAAGTCTTTCGTGTAAGCATCTGTCAATAAAATTGATACAGTTGGACCCTGATTTAACGAATTCTTCGAGACCGAAACTTTTATACGTTAATTCGGGGTGTGAAAAAAAAAATTAAAAAATCTGCACTTACTTTATCTGAAACCCCTAATAAGCAATTGTGCAAAAATATCTGTAATTATAAAGTGAACACTCTTTCTTAAGCATTTCACGACTTTTTACACACTGGTTAATTTGAAATTTTAAACTACTGAGTGATTGACGTTTGACAATTTCCTTGATACTTGACTCGAAATAGTTCTCTTTCGACTTTATGTAGAGATGAAAATACTGTGTCATTTGCAGCCTGCTGCATGAAACACGTTTTTGCAGTTTCCAGTCCATGTAGAGCATTTGGAAAAGTTAGTTTTAATGGAAGTTTCATTATCGCTTTCTGCATTAAAATCAATATTCGTTGGTTGTCCTCTCGCCCTTCAAAAATTTCTGATTCCAAGGAAAGTCTTATTTTCTATTTTGGACAATACGGATATTGTCCGAATATACATTTGGAAAACAATCCAATATTTCATAACTCAAATTAACAAAAAAAAAAAAATTTTTTTTCGGCTATTAAAATAATTTGTTAGTTCGGGGTTTATTGTTCGGTGAACAGGGGTTTTTGTCTTCATTTTAGTCGGTGATAGAGAAAAAATCGTTAAATCGCGAAATTCGTTAAATAGAGGTTTGTTAAATCGGGCTTCTACAACTACATCCTGTGACTTCTACAACAGTGTACTGTAATATTCACAGCATTATAATAAGCACGTCGAGATCCATTAAGGCCGTCCGGTGAGTTTTTGAAGCTTACGAGTGTTTAACTTTTTTGAAAGAGTAGATTACCGGTCTACTGCATAGCCCCCAACCTGGAGGACCAGGGCGTTCCTTTTAGTCTGGTCCCTACCCTTTGACCTGTCCAGCGATACCGTGGTAGGCCCAGGAAGCGGTGGGGCGACCAAGAAGCCGGAACGGGCTATATGCCTAATCCTTGAAGAAGAAGATGATGATGATTATAATAAACACCACCCTGTATGTTTTACAGCAGTGTATTGTAATTTTCACAGCACTGGTCAGAAACTAGAGTTTGGGAAATTATCGGCAAGTTCATAGCAGCCAAGATAACAGCAACGTTTTGCTATAAAATATATCGGATTTTTTTACAGTGTCGATTTTTTCCTCTCAATTAATTGCGAGCTGCATTCTATCCGTGTATATACACTGCTCTGGGCAGGTAAACGGCAATGTTTGCAGAAATGTGTTTTCGATACATTTGGAGAAACGCGTTTTGGTTTTAATACTAACAATAGAAGAATGTTGGAATGTGATGTTTTTTTTTTTTTTTCTCAGCAGGAACCAAATAAGCAAACTTGTACAATAGAGCAAGCATAATAGATGACAAAAATACGGAAAACTGAAAACTGAAAAATTTGCAGTTACTGCACCTTACCTCCCCACGGCAGTAACATATGTCTTGCGGCCACCACTTAAGATATAATCCCATAAGGCTAAATCAGGAGACATAAAGGGTCTATCAATCAGAGAAGAGAAGGCAAATAAATGTTGTTACACAGCAACATAAGCCCGATTGCAGCATGGCCTGAATGCCAAAATGCACCATGTGGAACTATTACTCAGATCAAATACAGAAAAATGCATCCGAGTAGAATCAGAGATACTCACTGTTCGTGTAGTCCTGGACGATCTTTTTTTCCGATTAGTGCAACGTTTCTACAAAGTACGTAATGAGAACCAATGTTACGAGCGATAAAACCTGATTTCCTTGGATATTGAAATGGTGACGAAACTCGGAGAACTGTCACGACATATTCGTTATTCTTGCTAAAACATCTACACTCAGTACAGCGTTCGGGCGTCCATGGCTTCACGGCTTCAACTGAAACGGGAAATGCTAGGACTCTGCAAATAAAGCACCTACAGTACTTGCATCGCTTCTGATGGTGAGTTTTAGTCACTTCGTAAACGACTGCTTACTCTTCCTCAACCTGTCTGTTATATAAAGGGTAGAAAGTTACTGTAATAAAAGAGAGGTCAGGAAAACAAGGTTGAGAAAACGAAAAAATAATGTATTTTAATTAGCTCCTTTAGAATCAATTTAAGCATTAATTGTAAAACATTAATCTCGATTGCTGAAGCAATGAATGTAATTTTTGACGTTCATCAGTGTATTTATGGAATTCAGTATTGATATAGGACTTTTTCGTGAACTAAAAATCACCAGAGTTTAAATAATTATCAGTAGTTTTAAGATATGAGTATCGTAGGCAAAACTTTAAGACACGGATTTGTCGTCATTTTTTGCGTTTATTGAATTGAAGGGAGAAAAATCGTCAGAATCTTAATTTATAATATGGATTTAAATGTATTATAAAATTGGATGATCCATGTAAACATTGTTTTCTGTGTAACAATTTCAGCGTGTTTCTTAATATTTGTCTTTGTACTAGCTTTTAATGTACTTTTCTGTCATTGGTCGATGGGACAAAGTTTTTAATTTGCTGTCAAAAACAAACATTTGTTCACTGCTGAACTGAAGCAAGCATAGATTTAATTTTTTGGCTTATGTAAAATTTTTATTAAAGTTTTTGAGGTTTCAGAAAATGAACTTCAGTCTAATATGTAAAACCAAGGGTTGACCGTTTAAGTATGTATGAGATGTTTAAAACATTTTCAACTCTCTTGAAAGTAAATAATTCTGTTTTGAAATTAAAAAAAACAGTAATAATAACTAAAAAAATTACAGAACATGCTCCCACACTATGAATTTGTTCATACTAAAGAAACACAGTTGAGTTACATTTTTTTACATACAATATTAGAGTTGCTTTGTAACTTTTTAGTTACTTACATTTTATCCAGACGTAAAAGCTTACATTATTTCACAAAGTATATTTTGAACATTTTTTTTTTGCGCGGGGCTTTTCTTATTTTGCTTTTTTTATTAGCTTTTTTAATTTGCCTATTTTTCCTGTAACTTTTTTCACAGCTACATGGCTTCTTTTACCAAGCGTAAGCACGAAAATTCGTTTTCACTTCCAAGAGTGCCAGTGGAAAATAGCTTTTAGATTAAAAGTCTTGCCATCACAATATTTTATTTTCCTGCGATTCAGCACCTAATAACTAGAAGCAGCAGGCCTCTAAATGCTGCTTTCTTTTCACCTTAAATCCATTGGGAACAAATATTTTAATCAAAAAACGCATTGAACTTTTTTTGGCATTCGTTTTATTCTCAAAAAGAGATATATTTTTTTTTATTTTGAAAGTTTTTTTGTACGATCGAGAAACATAAATTTCTAATGCAATGTTTTTGTTCACATTTAAGAATCGAATTTATGTTTTCGTTTAAAACTTTTCCTTCAAACCTTGTAACAAAAAAATGCTTCTCATATCTGACCTTTATTATTTTTAACGTTCATTTTGTTGACCATTTCGAAGTTTTGTGTTACATTTTTTAACGAACTATTTTTTACTACCGATTGAAGAAAAATATGGTTGAAATTGTTTATTAAATCAGTAACGCATTCTGTAGAAACTTGAATTTTCTTCCAATGTTTTTTTTATTAAAAAAAATCCTTACATTCAGTATTTTTCCAGTTATGATGAATAATCGGATATATCCTTTAAAAACATTTTTTGGTTATAAATGTTTTTAGGTAATCTGTATTGGAAATTATGAATGTTGACAGGCTTTTCATAGTACAAATCATTAAATCATTAACACACTGCACTAAAGTGAGTGCGCCAAATAGCACCATGTAGATAGCTACTTGTTTAAGCATCTGGCAAAGCCCTGACCCGCTGAACAATTCGCTAATTGTCGTGCATCGGATACACTGTAAAAACGATTCAGAAACGTTCCTGGAAAAGGATGGGCAGCTGATGAGCCCAATTTCTGCCAGTAACATGTCTTTTAAAATTCCGGGAACGGTTTCCGCTAAAATTCAGTAACCTTCCTGATATTACCCTGGAAGCCTGCTGAAAAAATCAGAAATCTTCCCGTTTAAAGTCAGTCGTTTTTCTGGAAAATTAGAGTAAACTTAAGAAGGTATAATTTAATAGCTTGGCGTCTTCCTAATTCATCAAGGAAGTTCTAAGAGCATTATTGCAAGCATGGCCAAAGCTAAGTCAGAATTCCTGGAAAGTAACGAGAATTTTACTCGCCTGCAATTCTTAACTGTATCTTGATTATTTTACATTTCCTATGTCCACAAGTATACATTTCTGAAAATTATTTCGATGGCTTTGTTTTATCTGACGAAAAATTAAAAAAGAAAAAAAAAATCCAATCCAAATTGAATAGATAGAAAAACAACCAAATTTTCTTAACAACGTTTCCCGTCTTCAACAATGTAGCCACATAACTTATACACTCATAACTTTTCACTTTAGCGATCCATGTAGTACAGTAACGATGAAGAAAACTATTTTCCCCCGTCGTAAAAAAAATACATTTTTTAAGGCTTTAAAAATGATAAATATTACTTTATGTGTTACTTTAATCCTCTTTTCCTAAGAAATATAATCTATGAAAGTCACTTTGTCCACGACAGTAAGTTTATGACAAAAGAAAACTATTTTTCTCCCAGACATTATTTTTTCGCCATAACAATATCATTACAGGTATTAGGGATACAATACAAGCATTTTACGGCATTAGCTCTTCTCAAAATAAATATTTCTGTCAAAATTTTCAATACATCCTAAATCACACGGAAAATGATTGGAAAAAGAATATACAAAATGAAATTTTTTTTTCTACATCCGAATAGGTACGTTAAGGTGTGGAACATTTTCAAAGTTTTTCTCCTTAAGATATTGTTTGTTGTTTCATAGAATGTTTAGTTTGTTGCAAACTAAAGCAAAAAAAAAAAAAGTTTTACACAGATTAATTTTCCCCAGTTTGGATACTTTTCGATGTGATTCAATAGTTAACTTTCTGAATATCGCCAATAGTGGCCAAAATGAAACCAGATTAAAAAAAAAAAAAAAAAAAAAACGAGTTGATGTGTGCATTACATGACTTTCGTGCCGTTCCTTTTGCGCCAGTTTAATGAAAATAGAGTCTTGGCGTAAGCAAAGAAGCACTTTAAATATTTTTACCCAGAGTTTGTTGCGAACTGAAGGGGGAAAAAACGTTTTTTTCACATTAATTTCCCAATATTAGACATTTTAATGAAATTCAATGGTTAACTCTCTAAATATTGCCAATAGTGGAAAAAATTAAACCAGATCTTGGCGATATACCGCCAAGTGCTTGCCAAATTGTAACACCACTTGAGTTTGCATTGAAATTAACAATGATTTTCCCCCAAAAAGGTGCAAAAGACCCCCTTTGGAACAACCGAATGCAACCAAAAGAGAAGATGCACAACTAGACATCACTAGGAGTCTACGTACCAAATTTCAACTTTCTAGGACATACCGTTTTTGAGTTATGCGATATACATAGGCACATACACACATACGCACATACATACATACGGACGTCACGAGATCATCAAAATGGATATCTCGGGTGTCTATACGTTCCTAGGCATATATCCACGTGTGGTCGGGTTAAAATAAATTAAAAAAAAAACTAAATATTCATTCGGGGGCAAGCAAAATGGAAATTAAGGCCGATTTTTGGGTGAAATTTTTTTCGCGATTACAATACTTCCTTTACTCTATAAAAGAAAGTAAAAAAAAAAAAAAAGAAAAAAAAAAGCCAAATCTTTCGCCAACTTGGTGGAAAAACTTATCAACCAAAAGCTTGGCGATATAACGCCAAGTGTTTGACAAATTGTAACACCACTTGAGTTTGCACTGAAATTAGCAATAATTTTCCCCTTAAAAAAAGGGTGTAAAAGACCCCTTTGGAACATCTGAATGCAACCAAAAAGAGAGGTGCAGAACAAGACCCCACCAGGAATCTACGTACTAAATTTCAACTTCCTTTGACATACTGTTTTTGATTTATGCGAGATACATGCATACGCACATACATACGTACATACGGACGCCACGAGAAAACTCGTGATAGTTAATTCGGGATCGTCAAAATTAATATTTCAAGTGTCAATACGTTCTTAGGCACATCCACGTGTGGTCGGGTTGAAAAAAACCCCTCAATATTCATTCGGGGGTGAGCAAAATGAAAATCAAGGCAGATTTGTGGGTGAAATTCTTTTTGCGAATACAATATTTCCTTTGCTTGGTAAAAGGAAGTAAAAAACCACTGGTGGTACTTTGCATTTGATTGACGATAGACAGAATCTGGTAGACGTTTCTTGTTTCGCAAGTTAGCATATGAAATTCAATCACTATGAGTATGGTAAAAAGCGGTGTCTCAAATGTCGTAGATGCTCCAGAAAGGACTTCCCCCAGGAAGGTCCCCAGGGTACTTGTTCAAATGCACCGGGTTCTTCTAGAAGATGCTATTGATGATCTACAATTGTTCTTGGACATTTTGAAGATTTTTGAACTCTTAGGCTTGATCTAGTTTAGCTAGATCAGATGAGTTAAGTATAACCACAACTCTTCTGAATTAACTCTAATACTATATATTTTCAAAGTCATGATTTGTCTTCCCCACTGAAAAGAAACGAAATTTGAGAATGAAAAGTTTAAAAGCAGACATTCCTAATTTAAAAAGAAATTCCAGAAAATTAAATTAATAAAGTTGTTTTTACACTAAGATGACAGTTTTTTTGATTGATTAGCATATGAGAGCAATTTGCATTTCTGTGCAAAAAAAAAAAAAAAAAAAAAAAAAAAAGGAAAAAAAAATCAAACAAAATTTTCTTGAAATTAATTTCTCGTTTATTATTTCCAATAAAGTAAATTCAAAACTATCCTTTGAGTTTATGCTTGTACTTTAACACGTATTGAGCTTAAAATTCCTCTCAATAGGCATATGTATAGTTCACAAAAAAGTTACCAACGAATAAAAAGAAATGCTTGAAAAAAAAAATAATAATAATTGCATGAAACTGCTTCTCTTTCAATGCAAGCAGATTGAAAGTAAGAAATTACGTTTGAAATGCTCATTTTTTATCCTCTTAACACCTGCAATGATATCTTAAGTTTTACTATAAAAGAATTTCCCCCGAAAAAAGATATCGGTTAGTAGCCGTATTAAACTGACAGAAAGCAATAAATGTTCCGGTTATGAAGGCCGTGATTCCTTTATTGATGGTCGAAGAGATCTGTGGTAAACTTTAAGTGTCAGTTTTAAAGAAATTCTATAGCAACAAAAGTCATCTGAACGATTTAGTTAAAAAATATAAAAATAATAAATGGATGTGGTATGAAACAGTTTCATCTAAGGATTTTAAGACATGAAATGCAATATATTTTGCAGCCTCGGATCATTTTTTATTTTTGAGAAAAAGGTATGTATCAAAAAAGTGGTTTCTATTTTTTAGAAAAGTATTCTGAAAAGGTTTATGATTTGAAGTGAATTGCGTTGCGCTTTACCCTTGAGAAGAAAAACTATCATTTTATAGTTGTAGCTAAACCTTCAGAAAATTTTCTAGTTAGACATAACATTAATGAAAAGTAAAGTACATACGTATTTTGTTTGCTTTCTTTATTCTGTTTACTTCATCTTTTTTATATTGTTACTAAAAATATGTAACGGAGCATGGTTTTTATTAAAATACTTTTTGTCAGACTGAAATTTAATAGATCTTATTATGCGTTTTTTTTTCATTTCTAAAGAGAAACGAACCAAGGACATAGTTTTTAATAATTACTTCAACAACATCTTTTGTAAGTACTTACGCTGTTTTGGACATTGAGAAGCAATTAAAACATTTATTTAAGATCCAATTTCTTGCCAGACTGTTTTAATTAAAATAGCTGATATAATTCCGGGATAGGTATTGTTCAGGAAGTTATTAATAGCTTAACCTGAATAAAGTTTCTCTTTGCAATTAGAGACGAATTCTTTGATTGCTAATTGAAAAATGGTTAGTCCTTAAATCCATCAATACTCTTTACAAACAGAAACCAAGCAAAATACTAGGTCGTAAATATCGCGATCTTTGAGATCTCTCTCTGCGTATTTTGAGTGGAAAGCAATTTTTTAAATAAAAATTCTATTGTTCACGAATTCTATTGCAGGCAAAAGTCTCAAGTGCTGACATTCATAGCTAAGAGAAAACAAGTTTTGATTCTGAAGCAAACAAAGAAAACAAATACAAGGTCAAGGGAAAACAAGACACTAAGAAAAATTAAACATGACAAAATCCAAATCAGTTAAACCAACCACGACTTTTTAGAAGAAGTTGTTTGAAAATACCAAAATCCGAAACGGTGAATCTTCTATGTAAGAAAAAATGGATGAGCATGACATTATATATTGCAATAATAAGAATATGAGTATTTTGTACGAGTGAAAAAACAAGCATTTCAAGTATCTAGAGGTAGGTAGAGGTAACTGAGCGCCAGGAAAATGTGATTGGATAAAATGCACTGTATGCAGCAGTTCTCTCAATGAGTTTTGTTCTGTATTTGAGAACAATTGGTAGTCTATTCAAGGGCAAGAATATTACTTTTAAAGGAAAAATAAAAGTTAAAAAATTAACCTCAAAGTTATTTTAAGGTGCATGTAATGTGTTAATGAATGTGTTTAATTTTAATACTTTTAATTTGATTCAGTGACGCTGTGCATTAATTTCTTATAAGGAATCTTACACCTACGAAGTGCAAAATTTACAAATTATTCATTTTTTAGGTAAATTTTTGTTTCCGAGCGAAGCATATTTTTTTACTTATCACAAGAGTATATTGCTGATGAAATGGTTGGTTAAAAATAAAAACAACGGTTTTTTTTTTTTGTAAGATAAATTTGCAAACTACGGTGTCTTCCCGTAGTCTAGTCTAATGAAACTTTTTTTTTCTCTTTTTTTTACTTACGGTATCTGAACATGTTAGGAGCCTTTTTTTCTAGAGAAACTATGATTAGCATTGCAGTTGCAATGTATTTTAAAAAATCATACTGCACAACTAAAAAAAAAAAAAAAAAAAAAAACCGCGATTTTTGACGGACAGGTTTTTCTAAATCTATTGCTTGAAGTAGAAGAAACGATTTAGTACAAGAAAGATAAATGGATCGTTTTTCATTGCACATTTTTCATCATAATAAAACCTTAGAGGTAATAAATTTAAACTTATATAACTGTCTAAAAAACCTTGTAAATTACTAAAAAGTCGAAAAGAAAAAGAGATAACGAGAAATAGTAACATGACGGAAAACTCTTTGAAACTCAGTGACGCAGTCTAAGTTGAAAAAAAAATAGAGAGGAGAAGAAGAAGGTTAATTATAATCTGTAAAACAATATTATTATGTAAACTGACATTGATGATTAGCTATTTTTATTCTAAACGCATTTACTCTATATTCATTAAAAGTCAGCTGATAAATTCTACTTTGATATATATTTTTCTTTTGGTAAAAAAAGGTATGAGTTTAGATTCAGAGGGGGAGGGGGGGGGAAGGATCGAAGGAAAGCTGCTGTAGTTCAACATTTAAACTTGTAAGTGTTTTTAAGTTTAACTGCATTGAAAAATTAAACATTAAAAGTCATTAAATTTTCCAACAAAAACATGGTATTAAGGCAAAAAAAAAAAAAAAGTTATTGAAAAGAAAAAAAAAAGAGCTCACTTTTCTTTTAAATGTATTTAATATTATTGGCAGATGAAACCTTTGACCAACAGTGCATACGAGCTCCAAAGTTCAAAATTTATTTTTTTCAAATCATCGAACATAAATAATTCATGCAGTAAAATTTTCTATGTTGTTGAGTTATTATAATCTTAATTTAAGCAAATAATAATAATAAAGCACTGATATTTTTTGAAAGCGTCACAAATGAAATGCATCTTTATCTACCAAGTACAACCAAGTCATGTGTTCTAGTATTTTGGGATGCACATATTTAACAACTTCGTCCTAAATTGTTTCCTAATAAGTTATCATAACCATTTATAATATCCTTAATAATACTGGATATCTTTATTTATGTAACTAATATAATGTCTTGGCAATCGCCCAGCAAAGTAATAACATCAACGTACAAGAGCAGTCTGTGCGAGCGTTTTATTTGTGCTTTTATGAATACTGCATAAATACGATCTGTTAGTCCTTTGTTCGAATAGGGGACGATACACAGAATACACATTTGAAAAAAAAAAAAAAATGTTGATTTAAAAATTTCTAAGTAAAATGATACCAGTGGTGATATTCCATTTGGCATAGGATATATCATTACTGGTGACTTGAGCACCTGCGCCGGCGAAATATAAAAATATCGACAATTCTTCTGTCATAATATAGCCACGCGATCGACAAGTCATTATATTAATCATAGAAATAAAGGTATCCAGTATTAATAAGGATATTATAAATGGTTATGGTAACTTATTAGGAAACAATTTAGGACAAAATTGTTAAATATGTGCTTCCCAAAATACTAGAACGCATGACTTGGTTGTACTTGATATATCACTATACTTTTTACGGTGGAAACGAGACTTGGCATTTTTGTACATTTTATGTTTTTGATGGGATTACTCTTTAATCATTACTTAATTGAAAACTAAAACGTGTTTTCTAAGCTGAAGAGTAATTTAATAAAATTTTATTAAAAGGTTGCAGCTTTGCATCTTTTGTGAACCATCATTTAGGCACATATGACCCATCCATTTAAACGAAACCTGCTAAACCAATTTTCACAAAAGTCTACATAATTGTTTTTTACTTCGTCATTTAATAGTTTTGGGTATAAAAAGTTTGACACTCTACCACAAAGGTCTTTAAAGGGTTAAAATACCTTTAGCAAGACAAAATGTATTTTAGCAAGAGGGGCGTCACTTTCCCTTCAGGAAAACTCTTCCCTTACATTAGAGTGCATTTCGAAATACTTTAATTCGAATGGAATGAAAGGCAGCAGTCATATCATTAAATACGAAACATTAATATGTGTTTATTGTTGTATATTTGTTTCCTGTGCGATTGTTGCCATGAATCTTTTGCGGACCAACATATAGATACATGTGTCTCACCCATTTACACAAAATCTGCTGAACCAATTTTTACAAAACTCTACATTTTTACCAGTTATTTACCTCTTCATTTAATAGTTTTGGGTGTAAAAAATTTGACACTCTACCACAAAGGTCTTTAAAGGTTAAAAACACCTTTAGCAAGACAAAATATATTTTAGCAAGTTAGTGCCTTTTCCCCTTACGAAAGCCTTTCCTTTACATTAGTATGCATTTCGAAATACTTTAATTCGAATATAACGAACGACAGCAGTTCATATCCTTAATCACGAACCATTAATATGTGTTTCCTGTTGTAATCAGCTATTTTTAGACATCCCTCTTCAATGTCTAACCACTCTTCTCGAGTGTCCAACGCTGCAATTCCTTAATGGCTCTTAAGAGGTAAAGGACATTTAGGATGCAGCTTGCTTTCTTAAGTTAAAGCGCTTTGTAAAGTATCTTCTCGCGTGTTGTCTTTTTATTTTCTTATTAGAAATCTTGCTCCAGACATAATCTAGGGAAATTTTTCCGAATTTTCTTAGATTCGGTGAGAAATTAAGAACCTATTTCACATATTTTGTAGAAAAGTGGGGCAGAAAGTGTTATTTTTTAAAAATTTACGTTGAAAAACAATTGCTCTTACCAAAAACACCAAAGGCCAATCTTCTAGTTTTGCTTTAATCAGCCGGTGAAATATATAACGCTACATGTTATATAAGTTAATGCCAATAGTTAGATAGTTTGATAGCTAGTCAAGATAAATTGTAAAACTTGTTATCAAAATTCGCTTTAACGACTGGTTCTCAAGAATACATAACTCGTAGTATATTGTAAAAGTCAAGCATTTTGCATATCATTAATGAATGTTTCAATCCCAAGAATAATCTCAACATTTACTGTTTGGTGTCTTCTCGACAGCTTAATTTTACATTTTACTGCTTCCAGGATGGCGCAAGTCACTGTCTTGGCAGACTTTATTATGTATGTATGAATACTAATTAGTGCAATAATAAAAATCACCATTGAAATTCATGGTACAATATTGCCGTTATCTATCGCCTATTTGTTGGCAAATATAAATATATAGCCGTGAAAGAAGAACCAAAGTTAAAAATTGAAAATCCTTTGTTGGCGGAAATGTGTTAAACTACTGAGTTTATGAAAAAAATTTCAACTAGATGCGATGCATAAATTTTCTAATTGCAACATGAACTATTTTTTTTTCATTTTTGTTTATTTAGAACTGTAATATTAACTTTAGATGGCGTTTATGTATTAAAAAATATAAAATATTGGACAAAAATAAAATGTAACCAGCGATTTAACTTTTTGACATTTGACAGATATCACTGAATTTCATTAAAATCTTTCTAATTGTATAATTTTAATCGAAAAAATATTTATATCCCTCTTAACAAAGCTTAGCAAAGATCAATAATGATAAAAATATGATTCACATAGCGATACAAAGAGATCGCAGTTTTCAAAGTTAAGGCATTCAATGTATTAAAAAAAACGTTAAACAAAAAGTTCACTGAAGTAAAATTATTTCAGAGCTGTATTTTAAAGATCTTCGATGGAAGTTTTTATAGTTATCGACATAGGTGAAGCAAAAATAAATTCAAACCTGAGATGTAGCAGTTAACTTCTTGATACCCAGCATTCCTACAGAACTTTAATTTTGATTGAACATTTTTAATTTACAATTTTAAAACAACGAAGTAGAAATTTCGTTCCTTTTGCCTCTATCAAAGAGTGTGCAAAAATTAGAAGAAATCGATTCTCATATCGGCTGAAAAGAAGTATTATTATTCAAAATGAAGGCAGCAATAGTAAACAAAACGACAAAAAAAAAATTATTAAATTAAAAAAGAAAAAATAGAATTGCATTTTGACAGGTTTACACAACAAATATAAATAATTATTATCCGCATAATCGCCAAAAATTTGTAGTAAGGAAAAAAAATACCATGTCGGAGAGACGAAGGAATAACAGTCAATATTGGGTTTCCAGTAGTAGTATGTGAAATTAAAAAAAATATATATATATTAGCGGCCAAATTCAAACGCATTCAGAAGCAAAAAAAAGTTACTAATTTATTTGATAATCATCAAAATACATTTCTAATTTATACTAATATATCGATATACGCTCTTAAATCTTGCATTTTAAAAAAAGATTTTTTTATTGCAAATGCATCTCTCAGATTAGTAAAAGTTTATTGTTGAAGGTTTCTCATTAGTTACCGTATACCTGTTAATATGTGCTATTGGAGAAACAACTGGTCGCTGTAGGCGGTTAGTAAAAAAAAAAAAAAAACTATTTCAAGTAATTAAAAAAATCTTTGATTCAAAATGTGTGTTAAACCAATGCACAGTGGAGTATTTTCAACCGGAAATCTTTCATAATAACAAATGAATAAACAGTTGCAGGAAGGAAAAATAAATATAAATGTTACTATTAATTTCAAGATCAAAATCATTCTCATTGCTTCGCGGCTGAACAAGGAAGTTTGATAACGCAATTAAAAATTGGACGTTAGATGCACAAATATCGAAAAATAAAAACACGTTTTTGAGTTACAAATAACCTTTTTTTTAAATAAAAGAATGACAGTTTCTCGAAGTAAGATATGTGGGAAAGTAATCAGTCTTCTTGATTTGTTATTTTACTTCAAAGTCAAAATTTTTATTACTTCTTAAGAAGCTATGTGTTGGCAACTTATAAGCTTAGACAGTAAGACATGCTATATTAGAAAGAGCTGTCTTTTTGTCAAATTGTCAAAAAAAAAAAAAAAAAGTAAGTGAACATCATAGTTTTTAATGTTTTATCTTCAGTTTTAACGTTTACATTTCAATCAATAAAACTATTTACTTCTCAAAATTTAATGAGTTTGAATGCGATGATAAGAATAGCAATCATTAAGAACATTCAATTTAGCATAACTTTTTTTCCCCTGCTCCGGAAACCTGTCACGAACTGGCAGCACAAAACCAGCGTCTTTTAAAAGTTACACGCAATTTAAATATGCAAGCAGTACGAGATACAAGAATGAAAATTCTTCCAGCCCGTAGATAAAATGCGAGCAATCTTTTCCACCTGTTATACATGTTCGATCGAACTACAGCTCCAGATGTTACGGAATCAATTTTCTCGCGCTCCAAAAGATTCTCAATTTCTTCAAGACGAGAAAGAAGTGAAAGATGAAATTCATTCTTCTCGGGTTGAAAGAGGAAAAGTCAATGTCGGTGGGTTGAATGAATTGATGCTCATCCTTTATGCAATTTCTTAGTTATTTCTTGGTTCATTAGCTTGTGGAGCACAGTTTAATTATGCAGCTATAACAGTAAACTAAATCGAGGAGCAAAAATAATGTATAATCCAAGTTTTCTTTGTTGAGAAATCTGTTAAAACTGTATTTAAACAACTGCTAATAATAAAGCACTGCAGAGTTCTAAATACATTTGCGAAAATGAGACATTTTTACTCTCATGTTTACACTTTACTACCGTAGTTTTTAAAATTGGTTTCAGTTTTCATACATTCCAACATACGGAACCATTATGTATCATAATTTATATATAGATATTTATTACGACTCGTGTAATCGAAATCAAAATCATAATCGATACATCATTATTGTAATCGATTACATTTTTTACAATCTGTAATAGTAATTACCTTTTCTCAGGGGTTATAATCGCAACTGTAATAGGGTGGTTTCCTTCAGTCAAAAGTACTACTTTTACTCATTAAAATAGATAGAATAAGCAAAAAAAAAAAAAACATGGACCCAGAAAATACTTTTATTTTCCCAACAAGTTTTTTTTTTATTTAATTTTTTAAAATGTCCGATTTTTCAAGCAAGGCGTGGTCTTGATGATGTCACAAATGATGCACTTCACCGCGTCTTTCTACTACGTTTCCACGTTAGGATAATTAAGCAGCGAGTTAAAATTTTACTCTACGTTTGCTATCAACCATATCGTTGCCAATACACGCGAGTAAAGATGCGAATTAAATATTTTGCACTGTGAATGATATTTCATCATTTGTGATGTCATCGGCACAAGACGTAAACAATAAAAGCGCTCCGAATTAAGTACTTTTTAAAAAAAAATTAAACATAAACAGAAAAAAATACTTTTGAAAATTTTGGATACGACCCCATTGTAATCATCTATTTTTCATGCTCTAAATCATAACCGTAATCGATTACATTTTTTACAATCTGCATCGTAATTACGTTTTGTCAGGTGTTATAATTGCAATTGTAATTGTGATCAGTTATTTTTCATGCTCGTAATCATAACCGTAATCGATTACATTTTCTCGTAATCGACAAAATGCCTGGTTTATAAAATGAAAAAGCAAATGTATTCTATATAAAATTAAAAAAAAAAAAAAAAATACAGATTCGTACGCGTTGTGAGCTTGACCCTTCGGATTTTACATACAAGTTTGCAATTTTTTTTTTCGAGAGTTGATATTTCATATTATGATACGTAATGGTTCCTCATATTCAAACATATCATAATTAAAAATTACAGGAATAGAGGGCGAATATTAAAAATTTCACACCCCATGCATTAGATTGAGCGAGAGAGAAATAGCATTGATAAACACATCATTATTAATTTTTCTTTTCTTCAGTGTTATATACGTAAGCAACAAGATACTATTGAGAGAAAGTTAGAAACTGGTACTCAGTAAATTTTTACCTCACTCCATCCAAAAAGAAAGTTTATTGACTGAAATTCATATAAAAATAAAAACGTATTGTGCAACCACATTTAAAATATCTAAAAAGACATGTCTTTCGCTCTCTGATGAGTTGCGTTTCTACTTCTGTCTTAGATACTTTTCTCTAAAATTAGAAAAAAATAAAAAAGAAAAGGAATCAAATTTCGATCAAAAATGTACATTTACTCACCCGGAATGAATTCTGAATATATATATATATATATATATATATATATATATATATATATATATATATATATATATATATATATATATATATATATATATATATATATATATATATATATATATATATATATATATATATATATACTAGCCGCCTGCGGCGACCAGCTGGTTCGCCTTCTTACGCAATTCGTCTTTCTGTGCAAGTATCCACCTACGGCGGCTGTTTCGCTAACTTGTCATTTTTACCTTTATACTTCAAATTTGCCGCCTTCGGTGGCTGTTTAAATAAATTTGGCAGCAGTATTAATCAATCCACCTCTATCTTTTTTTTTGTGCCATTTACATCTTTACGCCAAGATTGCCGCCTTCGGCGGCTATCTACCTTTACGATATATCTCGAAATTTTCTTATCCATCTCTATTTATTTTGATTTCCCGGCCCATTTCCTGACAAAAACAAAGATCACTCAAAAAACCGCTTTTTTTCATTTAAGTAGAGCAAAAAAAGAAGAAAAAAAAGCTCAAATTCCCCGTAGTGTGCAAAAAGTAACGTTGGACAAAGAAAAAAAAATCTCGCTGTTTTTATTGAATTAAATTCGCACAATTGGGAAATGTAACGTAATACGCATACAGCAAAAGATCCAGCTTGGGGGGGGGGGGAGATGGAAAAAGAAATAAATGCAATCCCTAAATAAAACAAAAAAAGAAAGATAAAAAAGCAAGCGCTGCCGGAAAAACACGTGGTCATCACGTCATAAAATGTAGAAGTAAGCTATATAGTTAAAAAAAATAAATTGACATTGCTTGCGATTAAGATTCCATTGTAAATATCGAATCGAAATCCAAGTAGTGACGTCACAGGCATAAAAGATTGAAGAACGCTTTTTTCGACCGATGCGTGAAAAGACATGATGTGTTCAGCATTAAAAAAATTGTAAAAAAAAAATCTATTGCGTGTTTTTAAGAACTTTTTTTTCTGAAGAGGGCGAAATGTTTTTACTATTATCAACTTAACTTTTAGAAATGAGGCTTTGTTTCTTCTCGCAGGATGATATTAGAAAAAAATAAAACCCAGAAAGAAATGCAAATTAAAGGTTTTTTCAAAAATTCATAAAAAATACAAAAATTGCTCAATCTTCAAAATTTTTTCATTCATCATATTCAAAATTAAATTTTCTACACTACAGTACAAAAAATATTTGTGTGGTGCGGTTGGTTCGGGGGGGTCTGTGAGGTAAAAAATGCAAAAAAACATTAAATAACTTTTTTTCTAATTAGAATATCAAAAATCGAAGCCCGAGGTGCACATCTTCGGCAAAAACTGTACCTGTATACCAAATTCCATCTTTCTAGGCCTTACCGTTTTCCCGGAAGGCGCGCCACACACACACACACAAACATCTTATTTTATTATATGTATATATATATATATATATATATATATATATATATATATATATATATATATATATATATATATATATATAGATAGATAGATAGATAGATAGATAGATAGATAGATATTGATTCGTACTTACAAGCCTAAAATTACAGAATTAGAAAGAAATAAAGCATGTATTAGAAATAAATCAAGTAAAAATGGTGCCTAAATTATGCAAATCAAATAATATATACATATCTGTATGAAAACCATTAAAAACAAAATTAAAAAGTCAAAATAATTAGTCAAGTAAATAAACCAAGCTATTAAATAAAATTATAAGTTCCATTAAAATGTAAAATTAACCACAAAAACTAAATTCAAAGCATGAAAAAAAAACATTAAAATGTAAAATAATCCACTATATAATAAAGCCATTATTACATAAAATTTCAAAGAATGAAGAGTAAACAGCGTTGACGTAATCGATATTTTTTTTAGCTTCCGCTAAGTTAAAAAGTAAAAAAGTCACTGCGCACCGACGTCCAAGAATGAGCGCTGACGTTTTACAATCTTACCATATTTAGAGCAGAGAAATGTGTCTTTGCATTAAATTTCTAGGGATGTCAAAAAAGCATTCATTTTCTGAAGTAGTTGCTAGAAAAAAAACTCATAAGCTTACTGGAGCTTCAAAAAATGAAATTGAAAACGTGATGTGTCGATTATATTATGCGAACTATGTTGGTCTTGGACATGATTTTAAAGCGAAACTTTTATTTAAAAACGAAATCGATTTTCCAAAGTACGTTTGGGCGATTTGATTATTTTTAAAAATCAGTTTAAAATAACAAAAAATATAATTAAAAAGACGATTTGCCTTTATTTTTTTAAGATTTCTTCACTTAACAACAAAACTTCAAATTTATTCATATTTATTACTTCGTGTTAAAACGTGTTCTAAGTTAAAAACTTGTCAACGGGCTTTAGCTTTTTGCCATCCCTATACTGTCTGTATAAGAAAATAATAAGTCATAGTAAAAATAGAGTAGTAGATATATTTATTCATTTTGTGCTTTATTATTGCAAAATTTTTCGAAAACAAAATGTAAAACAACTGTGATTTTCAACATTATTAAAAAAAAGTTAACATTAAAATTTTTTTACCTGATTTCGCAAAAATCGTTTCATCGGCACCCGATGGGGGACAATTTACTAATTTCCGCCTCGAGTTGTTTTTACAGTCACGGTTTTATACGGTAGCATTAAACAAAATATCGTTCAATTTAATGTTTTTCCCATCAACTTTTTTTGAAAAATATATCAACTTTTTTTGTATTTGCAAGCAGCACAGGGCAACAAAACGCATTTTTTGTCTTTGGTCGCCAAAGTTTTAGTGCTGATTTTAGCTATATTTGTGTCTCTTAAGCAAAATATGAGAAGTGTTTTTTTCTATCAGCTCTACTTTTTTAGATCAGTGCAGCTGTTGTGCTCAAAATGCAGTTTTAACTCCATTTTGTGCACTTCTAAAGCAAGTATAAGCTACTGAAACAAAAATGTCTTGCATATATTTGTCCTATTGCCAGTCCACTGTTCAGTTACTTACGGGAAAATGTACTAGATGTACTGTCTGACCATCGATTACATGGAAAGGCTAATATCCGGTTTATAGGCGGAAATTTAGGTATCTATTAGTTTATAGGGGTGTTAGTTGGTTTGTTACAGAAGTGCACTTTTGCCTCTCTATTATTTAGCCTTAGTTTTGTAAAAATGAAAATTTGCTTTCAGCAACATTCTTTTAATCCAAACTATATTCGATCTATATTCTCACTGCAAAAATTAATTGATTTATTTATTCGCAACAAAGGTTTGAACTTACCATTTTGCTTTTACGTTCCTGAACGAAATGAAAATATTTTCTTTTCTTTTTGTTGTGTCCATGGTAACTATTTTTGTTTTCCCTTATTTCATTTTAGAAAATGCAATAAATGAATAAGGCACTAGTGACATTATATAACGCATGCATCAAAATAACATCGTTATTTTCCATTCTCCCCTGCTAGATTCATTTAGATGGAATAGTCTTTTCTTGGCAGATTGCCAAATTACATATAATCCGCGGTCAAACAGTGGTAAACATTTGACAAATTTAGTAACGAGGCTTCAAAGAGGTAAGTTCATTTAGTGAGTTCTTGCCTTCCATATGATCGTTTCGCTGCTTGTGTGACGGCTTAATTTGTTGCATATGTACTATTTGTAGAACCCGAATAAGGTATTGGGTAGCCCTAGGACAATCATTTTTCAGGGTCATCTGTAATCAAACCTAGTAAACACAACCATTTATGGTTCTGTTTACACTCAGATATCGATAATTCGAAGCTTATAACTCGAATATTCCTTTATTTCGAAGTTTTCATTGGGTACCAAATTCTTGGGACTGTTGTGGAAAATTCCCATAACTCAAATGTTTTAGCATGTCCCTTGGGACTTCGAGCTACCGCGAGTTGACTGTACTTGGGAGAGTGGGGATTTCAAGGGTGTTGTGGTGCTCACCCACTCGCTCAAAAAGTATTTTGGGGGGTGGACTATCCCGCACCTTAAATATACACAAAAGAAACGGTGAATAAATATAAAAGTACTCTAATTTTAATTTTCTTTCATTATCTTAAGACTCGACAGACTAAAATATTTTTAGTCAATTTTGGGAACTTAAAAATCGGTGGCCAGAGGCTACAGTTTAGTTGGCCTGTTCAGTAATCAGATCTAAATATTTGTGTACTATAATATTGAACAAAATTCCATATTTTGTGTTTCGTTTGTTCTGCAGATTTTATTTAAAATCATGTCAACCCTATGTTTCACAAAAATCTTTTACCTTAGGAGTTTGAGCTCCTAGGCTGAAACAAATGTCATATTTGAATTAAAGGCAATTAGTACCAAAATGACTGTGGCCTATGTTATAGTCGCGAGTACGTCAGCAATAATTCAAGATGTACAATAATTATTAGTTTATGTTAATAAAAGTTATTGAAATTCATTGAAAAAAAAAATCCCAGCAATAGCGGCGAGTGAAAAACTAAGAATTGTAAAAATTCTTAAACACCTGATTTAATGATGAATAAATGAATCATAACTTTCCAAAATTCAATGACTAATGTTAGAACCCTCTAAAAAACTCCTATCCACCTTATATACATTCGGCAAACTAGCATAGCAAAAAAAAAAAAAAAAAACAGCTGTTTACACTGCAATTCATTTATTGAGGAACTTCGTTTAGTTATCTGAACCTTAGTGTAACTGTTTCGTGAAAACAACTGCTTCAAAAGCACGTGTTCTACACAGACATACTTTGTTTGAAAATTCCGCTTTTTGATTTCTTTCTGTAGTCCTCTATATACAAATAAATAATAATTATTTCCTATAATACTTCTATCATATAATACTATATATTTCTAGATAAAGATTTTTATGTGAACTAAAATATTCTTCTCATTCAGGTATAAACTTATTTACATTAACTTTTTAAAGATGCCGTTTTCCCTGACTTTTTTTTTTTTGAATTAAACCGCTTTGGAGTATAAATATTATTTTTTGTTCGGAACAAAATTTTGAGACGTGACTGAAAAAAAAAAAAAAAAATCCCTACGACTAGAAATTGATTAAAAAATACTTTTTTTTAAAGAGAAAAAAGTAATTGTAAACGATTTTTCGGAAAAAAGTTTCGAAGATTAAAATTTTCAAAAAAGCTCGAATTCAAAACGATATTTGGAAATTCCTAGATTCTTTTATAAAAGGTATAAAAGGAGAACTTCTGAAGTCCTTTCTTTGGTCATTTCAGTTTCAAAAACAAAATGAAATTTTTTTAATTTTGTGACATGCCTCAACTTTTTTTCCCGATCACAACAAAATAAAAACATGAATGAAAGTGGTTAAAAAACATATTTCACGTTTTATTGACTACGAAGACGATTTTTCTTGAAAGTCTTTCGCTCTGTTAAGCCAAAGTGAATTTAGCCAAGTAATTAATTTTATTTTTTGAGATTGATTATGTTATTTCTATCAGCCATAATTTATCATTGTTTACTTTTTGTGTACTTCCAGCCTTAGAATTATCTAGTAAAACATAGTTTTTTTTTAATCTTAAAGAAAAAAAAATGAAAATGAAGAAAAAAGTTGTCGGTAGAAATATGACAAGTTAATCGAATGGAGTTATTGAGTTTCTGTATTCTTGAACGGGATATTTTTTCAAAGAGTTTTATGCATCAAAGAAAATTCTTAGCAGTTTAATTGCATTCCACGCGATCATCTTTTATACGTTTTGAAAGCATTTTGTATCGAGTGTTTCTTGCATGAAACTATATCATGTTAATGCGCAGTTTAATAATATATTCGATTCTTTAAGTTTTGTTAAGTGCTTAAAACCCCTTTTAATACATTTTCCTTTCATTTAGTCGTGCTGTGCCAGGTAGAAAGCACTAAGTTTGTCATTTACAACTTGTTTCTTTCGAAGTTTTGGCACCTGGTTAAAAAGAGTAAGTTGATTTAAAAAACCAAATTTGTTATTTTACTTGCAACCTGAAATTAACGCATTTTTTCTAGTGGTTTCAAACACTTGAACCTTCATTTACGTGAGATAAATAAATACCTTTGTGCAAAATAGTAAAGTAAGAAATACCTTCGAAGCGTACAAATGGGGTCGTTTCCCAAATTTTAAAAGTATTTTTTTCTGAAAGAACATGCTTCAAAAGATGGGATATAACCATTTTTTAAATAATTTGTTTAAGTTTAATATTTAAAAACAATTACTTAAATCGTTGCGCTTTCATTGTTTACATTTCTTGAGGATGACATCACAAATGATGAAATGCCATTTTACGTTGCCATTCACAGTGCAAAATATTTAATTCGCATCTTTACTCACGTGTATTGGCAACTATATGACTGGTAGCAAGCGTAGAGCGCAATTTTAATTCGCTGCTTGATTATCATAACGTGGAAACGTCGTAGAAAGATGCGTCAAATTGCATCATTTGTGACGTCATAAAGACCACGCCTTGTTTTCAAAATCGGACAGTTTAAAAAATTAATTAAAAAAAGAAACTGTTAGGAAAATGAAAGTATTTTCTTGGTCCATGTTATTTTTTTTTTTGCTCATTCTATCCATTTCAATGACTAAAAGTAGTACTTTTGACTGAAGGAAACCACCCCATTACGTAATTTGTGCGTTTTGACGTTGTTATTTCTTACTTTACTTCATTTACACGGTTATAAAAACAAACATCTTTAAGCTAAAACAAATTAGGTTTTCCTTTTTTCTGTTAAATTTTCTTAAAGATTTTGAATCCGCATCTACAAAGTTGGTTGTTAATGTATGGGTATGATAAAACTCACAGATACTTGACATATACCATAAAAACCTTTCAGAGGAAGAAGTTTACTAAAACTATTTTCTTAGATAAATAAAGAGCCTGAAATAGACTTGAATGAATACTATAAAAGATGAGAAAGAAATCAGTTCTTTTTTCTTAAAGATCCTCTATAAAATCTCTTTCAAACACTCCTCACGGTCAGCAGGGTTTTATTGCCTCTTTCTTCTCATAGCCGTAAAACAAGAGAAAGGGTTTTCATCAACAGAGAAGCAAAGGTCTTTAAGTAAGAGGACCATCAAAACCCAAATCACGGACTTGTTTGATATCGGACTTCTTATCGTGACCACTTTTTCAATTCTCCAATTAGGTTACTAAATGAAATAAGATTTTATGTCCAGAAGTTTTCGAATGTCCATAAGCAAATAATCATATTGATTAGCCTTCGTTTAATCATAATACACATAGTGAACGGTACTGGTTGTTCTGTATGAAGTTTTTGTTGTCAGAAAATATATATTAAACTCTTTGTAGTTCTGTATATTTTTATTTTTATTGCATTAGAAGAAAAGTGAAAGAAATATTTATTTTTTTAATTCTCTTATTGCTAGAAACACATACACATGTATAAGCATTGTATATGTTACCGTTAGAGTGTAAAATGCAGGTATTTTATAGAATATCTAGTTTTTCCATGAAATAACTGTTCGAGTCCGTTAAAATGTGTAATATGTTATTAATTTGACACATTAACTAGTTATTCTGTGAAATAACTAGGTGTTATATAAATAAACTAATGAGCGATAGTTAAAGTGTAAAATAAACGATTTATCTAAAATGAAATAATTATAGGTATTCTATAAATAAACTAATGATAGACAATTGAAATGAAAAAAAAGCAATTTATCTAATTTATGCAGCGTATAAATGGTATTTATGGAAACACACCATAAAATCATTTGTTACAACAAGGATTACTAAAATGATACTTGGAATTACAAAGAACATTATGTCTAAAACAAAAACATTTTTTGCTGACACACTTGGTTTTACACAAACATTTTTTAGGGGTGGAATGTAAATGTATTTGTCGTGCAAGATATATAATATAGATTATTTTACACTTTAACAGGCTACAGATCGCTATTCTATGAAATAAGTTGTTAAACCATGAATTACAAGAGAGTTTTACACTTTATTGGACACGATCAGTTATTCCATGAAATAACTAGGTATTCTTTAATATAACGGATTTCATACTTTAACGGTTACATATATACCGTATTACCCAGCATTCTCCGGCATGCCGCAAAATTCGGGGGTCACTAGATTTTCAATAACACTTGCCTGGTCCTTTCCAGCATGCCGGGGAAATCGTGGTTAGGAAGAAAAAAATAGTACTATGAAAAGTATATGTTCAGCTTCAAAATGAATATAAGTTCGATATATATATTTTATTAATATTAATTAACAGTTTTATTTTGTAAAAACATTTAATAACAATATAATTTCTTATTTTAACAATAAAAATATTGTTCAATAGCGAATATTTTTTTAAAAAATTAATTAAAACCAAGCAAGCATTTAAGCAGTAAGTTATCGCCCCTAACCAGTGTTAAAGAATTTACCATAGCTATTCAATAAGTAAAAATTAAACTTACCTCTCATAAATGATTCTAACATAATTTATCTAAAAAAATTATGAACAAATCGCAGTAACAATGATTGCTTCTGAATTGATTACTTTATTGGCATATAATAGAATCCGTTAATAATGTCCTACCATAAGTAACAAGCGCATACTTATGCAATATGCAGTTTTTCGAAAGAAGTATACTTTCTGGATTTATTATTATTCTTTTTCCCTTACAGTGGTTTGCTTTTTGATTGGAGCTGAATGGAGAAATTTACTTTTGTTTTGTTGCGAAATATACCTCAAAATATCTAGCATGCCGGAAAATTCGAATTTTCCTGCAACCTCGTTTCTTTTCAGGCATGCTGGTTAAATGCGATGCAGTACGGTATGTTGTTGCATGGATATAAAGATATGTTTTAATGTTGTAATCCATGAAATGAAGAAATACAAAAGTATTAATGAAAAAGTAGATTTTGAAAAAAACATCCTTTTTGAACCGATATACTTTTATAATAAAAAAGTAAAAAACTGACTAAAAGTTCAAAAATCCAAGCATCATGGCAAAAAGACCGTCATGCCACAGTTAAAATGTTTCAAATAATGATGATACTTGAGGACAGTGTAAAATACCTTCAAGAAAATAAGTGTGAAAATGCACATGTATTTAATCACTTATTGTGTCAATTATACCCTCCTGTTTGTGAAAATTGCAACTACACGAAAGACATACGCGAGTGAGCTGAAAATTGCAGGAAATGTAAAGTAGGGCATGATATGCAAATGATTTGAATTGCAGACCGGTAGCGCATGCTCAGCAGCACCCTCTGAACGGCGAATCGAATCGAGTATAAATAGACGGCTGTAGCGAGACGTGTATGATTATCGGTGGGTATATGCTAGAGTAAATGTTAATTGAATCTTTACAATGCCTCTTCGACGAAAGAAAGCGAAATTTGAGCAAATTTCGGAGTTTGAACGGGGCAGAATCGTCGGCCTTCGTGAAGCTGGATTGTCTTATCGTGCAGTAGCCGCTCGTGTGCAATGTAACAGCAGCATAATCATGCGTGTTTGGAAGCAGTGGACAGACAAGGGTCAGACAGCTCGGAAATCCGGGAGTGGACCCCGAAATGTGACGTCAGCACGCGATGACAGACACCTGGTGCGTATGACGCTGATGGACCGCACAGCTTCTTCTAGACAATTGCCAGCACAGTGGTCAACAGCTACAGGTATTTCATTTTGTGCTTCATCAATTCGGAGACGTCTGTTGCAGCGTGGGCTGCGCGGAAGGATTCTTTTATACAGGATTCCTCTCACGCAAAACCGTCGCCGCCAGCGGCTACAATGGGCCAGTGTACATAGAAGCTGGCGTAATGATTGGCAGCAGGTCGTCTTTTCTGACGAATCCCGCTTCAATTTGTGGCACTATGATGGCCGAACTCGTGTCAGGCGATATGCCAGTGAACGGCACATTCCGGAGTGCATTATCAAATGCTACAGTGGACAAACACCCGGAGTTATGGTCTGGAGTGCCATAGCATATCATGGATGATCACAATTGCTACGAATTGTGGGCAATTTGACCAGTAATCGATACATAAACGAAGTTTTACAGTCCCAAGCTATTCCTTTCCTGCAAGGATTGCCAGGGGCTGTATTCCAGCAGGATAATGCCCGTCCACTTGTCGCCAGGACTGTCAAATCCTACCTTGATTCGTAGCAGTTATAGCTTCTTCCTTGGCCCACATATTCCCCGGATATGTCACCAATTGAACATGTGTGGGATTTCGTTGGGTGGCTTCTCGCTCGTGATCCTCGTCCTGTTGCTTCGACAGACGAACTTTGGTTCGCATACAAACAATATGGAATACTCTTCCGCAGGCAGATATTCAAACTTTGTTTCACTCCATGCCGAGTCGTGTAGCAGCTTTTATTGCGGTGCGTGACGACCACACAAAATGCTAATTTCTATCTCTTTTTATTATTCGCTTGGTTTGAAAATGTCATCATTTATTTTTACCATTACCACTCAACTGTGTATTAAATTTCATTCAATTATGATGCTTCCTTCAAAGTGTTGCAATTTTCACAAACAGGAGTGCACATATTGTAAAAAAAGAAGTTCTACCAGAACTAAAGAAGACTATTTTTCAGAATTTAAAAATCAATTTTGTAATATGAGTAATTTATTTTTCATTTATTTTATGTTTTAGATAGGCTTCAAATTATTTGATAAATGAAAGAATGGTTCTAAAATATTTTTTTTCATGATTTTTCAAGCTTGCGGATAAGAAATAGCTAATTTCGCGACGGTATCGATGTATATTTTTAGCATATTCACTTCACTTTCAAAACCCTATGTTATATTTCTTCACAGCAAAAAATTTACCATTATTTAACACCGCACCTTAATTTTATATTTTAATTTTTTTTCGTGATTTTTTAAAGTTTACTGTCAAAAAAGGTATCAGTCCCAACAGTATGGATGTTTATTTTTAGTATGTTTATTGGGAAAATTTTAGCTACCATTTTCAGTAAGAATTTCTATTGCAATTTGTTCCAACTCAATGTCTTTTTAGGCTTATTTCAACTTGACGAATCCAGAAAAACTTTCTATGGAAATTCGAAATTTTAAGTTAACAGAAAGTTGCCCCTATAGACCTACACCACATGTAACCACAAAAACATTTAACTAATTTAAAAAATATTTATGCATCTCTCACGATGCCTAAAATTTAAAATTGCCTTTAAAAAAAGTATTTCCTTTCTATTTGTTTTTTATTTATTTATTTTTATTTTTTAAGCAGAGATAAATTTTAAGAAAATATAAGTTGAAAAATGATTCAACTTACTCACTTTTAAGCATCAAAACGCGTGGAACCACTGGCTCGTGGGGAGCATAACATAAAGGTTATTTTGAAGATCCCGAAACACCGTAAGAGAAAAGGAGCTTCAGCATCTTTGGTCCGTATTCTTCATGGGAAAAGAGCCATGAGTACACTACCCAGGCCTCTCGTATCCATGGTTGAATCTACAATTGAAATGAATTTCAGGCATTCCGTCCCACACTCATGTTCAGCAACCCTTTTCATTATTATCACTAGTGAAGTATTCCCCCCCTTTTTCTTTTAGCTTTTTTAATAATAATAAAAAAAACATTTTATGATTTTTTTAATTTAATTTATTATTTTACAATATTGTGTATCAATTTGATTTTTGAAACTTTGCTGAAGATTCTGTTAAGTTAGAGTCTGCTATATCAGTGGCGTACCTAGCATGGGCGACACACGGGGCGGTAATTTGTGGTATCCCCCCCTGCAAAAGCAAAAGAAAAAGAATATGTAAGCATGAAAACATGGAATTCATGTAATTCAGAAGCTACATTTGTGTTATAACGAAATTTTAAGTCGGCTAATGTATAAAAATAGATAAAGGAAAGGGGGGGGGGGGTTACGGTTTACCCCCCAAAAATTTTTGAAATTTGTAGTCTTAAAAATGCATTTCAACTTCATATTTTTTCAAAAACTTGCTTAAGGTGTCACGAGTGACACCCGGGGCGGACCGCCCCCTGCCCCCGTAGTGACGTCACTGACTATAAATCTATATTTATATTTATATATCTATCTATATATTTATCTATGTATGTAATGCACATATGCAAATTGCTTCGTTTTTATAAATGTTCAGCTTTTACTTAATTTAATGTGAAGAAAATCGTGAGAGGCGGATCAGATCTCTTTATCTATGTTATCTTTAGTTGAAAGCTTTGAACGTGAAGCCGAGATCCGGCGTGGAGTCCTTCAAATAGTTTTATTAGATTCTACTTTTCATTCCTATATCTTTCCCCAAAGTATCTTCTTTTTGTGGTTTTCTTTCTTGTGTGTTTGTTTTTATCCCTAAGAGACAGTTTCGAACTTTTTATGTGTTGTACTTGTTCTCGCTACTGAGGGTTATGTTTTACTTTTTTTTACGAAATTATTTTTTGAAAATTGAACATCATCGCGCTCTGTCAGAAAATATTTTTTGAAACAGGAAATGTCACTGGACATCTGGAAAAATTCCAGATTATCTCGAAAAAAATGTGCAGAATTTATTTTTCTGATAAACGCATTTTTCTATGGTAAAGAATCACAAAAGTAAAAAAAAAAAAATACATTCAAAATCTCATGCAGTAATAAAAAGTATCACAATTTACGATATAATTAATTGTTTGAGCTATAAAATGAATTTATTTATTAACTTTTTTCAGAACATGAACTATAAATTAACATTTTTTTTTGGTTCTTATCAAGCTTATAAACTTCATTAAGTTGAGACGTATTAGGACGGTTGTTCTTTTAAGACGCAAATGATAAAAGTTTTATTTTGTAGGGGAGATTGGCGCTGGTTGTAACATGTTTTAAATACATCAATATTTTTTTTTTTACATAATTGAATAATATATGTATTTGTAAGTTGATTTGAATGGAGAGTTCTTACATAGAAGTTACGCGTCAATATAGGGTTTCGGAAGTTGGGGCGATCTTATCCTGGCAGCATTGTCAAGGCTTTGCAGATCCTAATGACAACATTGCGACGCTGCCAGATTAGGTTTGCCCCAACTAGTTTTAATAAGCAATTCGTGCAGGTTTTCATTTAAAAATAACTTTCGGTAGCAACCTATTAAAAAAGATGTGAACAAACGAATTCTGGTAAAAGACTTTCATTTTCAATTTTGTGGCGGCGGCCGGTTGCTACACTATCGGAGGGCAAATTTTGGCAGCAAAAACAATCAAAATCTATGACTTTTTATTAAGAACAATCAACAGTATTTCTCGCTAATTTATATTTAAAAAATAAACAACACGATTTTTAAATATTTATAACATTTTATAAACTAGTATCATGCTTCATTGAAAGAAAAAATTTGTTAGCTTCTAACTTAAAATAAAATTATGAATTTAAATGAAACAAAAACTTTTATATATGTTTTTTATTCACATTCCCTATAAATACATAAATAGTTAAACTCTAAACTTGAAGATAATTTTAGTAATGTTAATTATTTGATAAAAGCTTATAAATATTAAAAAAAGCATGAATTATACATTAGTAAAAAATATATATAATGTGTTCCCAAAAAATTGAGGAATTAAATAAAACTAAATACCATTTTTTAGTCATTATCATCTGGATGAGCAATTTTTCTAGTTCAAACATACTTAAAATACATTTTCTTCAGCACATCTCACGTGTGACCATTTCTTGCAGAAAACACATTGTATAACTTCCTAACCGCTTTGTAAATGGTTCACAGCGTATCAGACAAAAATAATTATCAACTTCGAAGCTATCAGCATCAGAATCTTGTAAAATCTTCCTCTTTAAAGCTGTCTCCCATTTTCCTAGCTGGTTAACTTCCCTTACATGTACTTTCTTGCTCTGTTACCTTTCTTGGCTCATTTTATTTCCCTACTTAGTGCTCTTTCCTTCCTTTGTTGTCTTTCATCTTCTAATTATACTTTCATGTTTGTTGCTTTGTTCCTTGTTTCAGTTACAATGCTTTTCTTGCTGGTGTATCCGTTATACTTCTTGAGTTGCGAGTTTTGTATCTGGTATGGTTTAATCTCGCAGAAGCTATTTGATGAAAAAGGCTTGTCACGAAAGAAAAAGTACACTCATTACGAATAGGATCCCTACTAGAGCCAGCAACTGCTAAAATGTAAATTAAGCTTTTGAAACAAGAGTCATAGATAAGGAGGGTCAGCCTTTTTTAAAAGAACAAAAAAATGCCTTCAGTAAAAAGCTTTATGGAGCAGGTAGTAACGTGCCGCAACCTGCTACACGAAAATGTCACTTTTTTCGCCTCAACGCCAAAATAGACCTTGCAATGTGTATTAGAAGCAAAAATAATAAAGAATACTGGAAAAAAGTTGACGCATCACAAAACAGTTAGGACAGGAATATTGCACCAACGCACAGCTTTGTTTTATTGAAGCACGTTGTATGCCAATATCACTTTAAAACGAATGTGTTACAAACATGCAATTTTGGCATCGTCTCGTTCTATTTTCTCTAAAAAGGGGTGCTAGTGTCACTCGTGTGTGCTACATGATTACGGTTGGTGTCATGACTATTTGTCTACATTCAACTTGACTATAGCATCATTTGTTTAGCCACAGTTGCAGAGTAACAATCTATCCCTGTCTCCACCAGCCACTCTCCCCTATTAATTATAATTGAAAAAAAATCAAAAACTTAAAATTGATTGAATGATTGAAGTGTTTATCTTATCTTTAGGTGGTAATGTAAAATCCAGTTCAATTTCCTGTCATTTTCCCCGAACTACTTATCTGTCAGGTATTTACGTGTCCAAAATGTTGCATTTGTATGCATTTATCTTTCCTTTTTTTTCCTGAAAAGCTATTCCGACAACATAAGCATCAGTTTTTATCAAAACAGCGCTTTTCCTTTAGCAGTAATTCTCATGAATAATTCAAGATTTCTCAAACAAAACTTAAATGGGATTTAGACTTTTGAAATTTCTGTAGAGTATTGGATGTCTTGAACTTTATTTAAAAAAAAGCACACACAAAAAGTACAGTAATATAATGTAAAACCACATTAATTTTCTGAACAAATTTAGTTTTGTCCATACGTCTTCATGCGTAACCAATCCCTTTTTTTAAACCATGTGTTTTTTTTTTTTTAAATTCGGAAACTCATCACTATTTTTTATATCACTTATAACAAAACATAACCCCTTGTATTTTTTTTTGAGCAATCACGATTGCTTATTGCTTTCATTTGACTGTTTTGATGTGCTATCATTTTATTTTCCCGCCAGCACCCTCTGCAGCATCACCGTCGACCGGCTCCTCACGATGCTGCTCCTACAGCGAAAACCTCCTCCAGGTTGCATCCATATCCTACACACACGCGCATGCATACACAACTACACACACACACACACACACAAACACATACACACACATACACCTACACACATACATACAGACACCTACACATGCACACACATATACACAACTACCTACACTATCATGCCTGTACACAGACACAAACACATATACCTACACACACATACACATACCCCCCACGCACACAAACACTCATACACAACTACCAACACTCATGCCATACACACACATACCCCCTACACACAAGCACACATACACCCCCACTCACAAACACACATACCTCCCACATACACAAACACACATAACCCCCACACACAAACACACACGCTTACATACACACACACACACACACATACTCGTGATTGCGAAAAACATAATTTGAATTCAAGATGACAAAATTCAAATTAATTTTTTTTTTTTTTTGTAATTTATTGTTAAAACAATTTGCAATTTTTCAAGCAAATGTATGTAGTAGGGGAACATGGGTAATAAAAATAGTATCAAAGTTATAAACAAAACACTTACCTCTGCAAATTAATATTATTTTCCCAAAAACATACTCTGTCCGCTTACTGGCGCCGTGCGACGTGAACTCGTCCCGACGTGTTTGCCGCACACGGAGCGGCAACAGATGACATTTGCAATGACAGCGCGGCTGCCGGCCAACGAACAATTTCGTAATTATAGGCAATATTCGCTTTGTACGAGGTATCCACTTTACCATAATTTCCCCTAAGTAAGCATACAATATTTTACTGAATCATTCTTTTGTTAAAATACAAATGGAAACAAATGTAAAAGTTCCGCAAACCTATGCAGCTAACGAAAAGACCTTCACATCAACAAACTGAAATAGTAGAGGGACTATGTTAGAAAATATAGCTGGAAACTGCATTTTGTGATAAAATCATGAAACTTGGCATGCAGGTAGACAATATCCTTACAAACATTTTTAGAAGTGGAGACACTTCAAAATCCCCCCCCAAACCCCTCTGGGGGCCATTTTTGTTCAAAAATCCAAAACGACTTTACTTTTTATTTTTAGAAAAACACCCACTGTATCTTCTTTTATGAGTCCTATTATGCTTACTAAAGGGTAAAAAACCACCAAAATATCTCTTAACCTCCTAATTTTCATAATAATTTCAAAAACATTGATTTTTTTTAAAACGAAACTTAAACTAACTAAGGTCTTTAACTTTTCTGGAGGGGGTGTTTGAGAAATGTTTTTTACTGTATTTTAAAGCACTATGTTAAAGAAAATCAATTCATTCAATGTAAAACCCAATAATCCGTACCCTAGAAATTCGAAACATTAGAAAATCCGAATATTACTGATTTTAAAATTTACTGATAAAAACTGATTACAAAACTAAGAATAAAACTAGAAATAAAAAATCATAAACAAAGCCAGTAATTTTTTCAAAGCTTGAAACAAACATTTGAATTGTTATTTAAGAATGAATAAAATACCTTGGTTTGTTAAAACAAAATCAATTTTCATTATCGGCAAAAAAAAAAAAAAAAAAAAAAAAAAAATCCCTTTAAATACTTTTTTGCCATTTTTTGGAAGTTTCACTCACATTCTGCAGTTTTATAAGTCATATTTGCACTTGCAAAATGAGGGGGAGGGAGGGGGTCACGCACATTTTGGTCATAGAACTCCAAAATTTATTATTAAAAGCTTTAAAACAAAGTTTTTTCTCATTAGATTTTAAGCGCTTGTTCCATGTTTTAAACGATGTAAGAGAAATGAATCATAAATTACTGCAATATAAAGTTAAGTGCTATGCTAATAAAGCTAACAATTTTGTCATTATTAATAAAATTGGTATTTATTGAAATATAACTCACTATTACAAAAACTATAACTAAAACTACAACAAATCTGAGAAAGTGATACGTACAATGATTATACAGAAGGTAATTTAAAACGTTTGAATTTACAAGTAATTTACACAGATATATGGCATTTTCCATTGCAGTATTTATGCGTCGATGTGCAGTAAGTTCATTTTTGAAGCACTCACAAGGTATTTGAGAGTAGTTGTTTTTTACACTTCTGTAGCATAAATTCGCTTTAAGCACTTGAAACTTCCGGCAAACTCAAACAGGATCGTGCTTCTTATGAATTTCTGTAAACCCCAATCATTGATTTCAGGTTAAATTTTTAAGCATACTGCCAGATTGATATCTGCTTTGATAAACACTAAATAAGTTGCCTAAGGGCTTCAGCTGTATCTGATAAGTCATATAATCATTCATCTTTGTTTGCTGGTGGAAAAACATTTTCTAGCTTCATTTACGGACGAACTTACATGAAGAAGAGTAGCAAAGATTCGCTAAGTTATTTGAAATATTTAATCAGGCATGCTTTTTTTTTTGAAGTTGGGATAGGTAAAAAAAATGCACCAATCAAGATAGTCTTTCCATCTTTTCCACATCGTCACTTTTCCACGACCTGCAAAAAAAGAGTTCGTGTCACACCCTGAGAATGAGTGGAACCTTCTTTGAGAAACTGTTTTTTGCTGACAGAACTTGTGAGCAAAATCTTGGACCAGTATAAGTCAAAAGCTCTTTCCAGCTACAAATTTAAGCCCCATCTTTTTTTCTCCCATCTTTGTACAGCTTATGAAAGTATGATATGCCTAAAATGGCAGCGGGGCCCAACAGTTCTTACTCATATGCTTCTATATCCCCTTTCTGCAGCATCCAAAACATGTACGAAGATCCTGCAATCAGCTTCCTTGTGATTTGATGGAGCTAGAGCTGTTGTATTCAATGAAAACCACAGTCGAATCATTAAGAGCAAAAAAGATGGTATAGGCAGTACAATCATGAAGAACAGTTTTGTCTTCTTATCTGCATTCCGGATGTAACTGATCCAGTTCTCAGGAAGCAAACCATTTTCTCCAAAATGATATCTTTTTCCTATTCTTCTTATATGTCTTGCATCTGTATCCTAAATAGACTTCAGATATTCCAACAAAAAAATTTCGGTCCTAGGTCGTTTTATGTGAACGATAAAAGAACTATCATAGACAATAGCATCACAATGTATCTCTGCACTTATTCTAAAAAAAAATTGGCATTCATCATTTTCATCTTCAGCAACCCTTCTCAACTCGTTTTTGTCTTTTCTCGAGTAGTCTTCATCAGTAGGAATATTATTATTTAATTCATTGAGCAGAAATGTTAATTACTAGCCTTATTTCCCGTTCAAAGAGCTCCATTCATTGAAATCGATGGAGGTTGATTTTCATAGTGGAGAAAATTCATCCAGGTTTAAAAGCACGATATTGCAAATGATGAAAAGCTTTGAAAATTAATCCGCATCGAATTTTAATCTTTTTATTAAACACACTTACCGATTTTTCTGTAAAAATGAAAGACTAAAACGTTTTTTCTACCCGTGAATATGAAGTGACTTTTGAGTCACAATTCTTTTCTCTATGAATTTGTTGTAACTGTTTTCTCCCAACTTGCCCAATATTTATGAAAGGCTCCACATATTCTGTTTCTACAGCCATATTCGTCTCTAATGAGAACAATCTTTCGATGTATCTAAAAATGGATTTCCATGTTCAGCTCTTCAAGTCCTGACTCTTCAAGACCTTTCTTGAAAACAGGCTTTGGAAACTTAAGATTTCTTCATTGCGCATATACAGCGTTTCTTTAAATGAGTCGAGGTAACTTTTTCAAAAAATGTAACTAAATCGATAACTTCAAAACATCCATCTTCTTAACGCATTTGGTTCTGCGTTATACCAATCATACCCCCGTTTCCTTTCACCACCGCATTGTTTTGCTTGTGAGCGTGGTCCAATCCAACTACAGAAGACATGTTCATTTTCTTTTTTACAACAAACATTCCTTCTTCGAAGGCTTTTCTCCTTCAAAGTTTCAGCAAATATATTAAAGTTCGTTGAAAGCTGTGACCTAATACCCATTAACATTAAAAGTCACAGCTTTAATACTTTGCTCCAAAATTTGAATACTGGGATGGTGCTTTCTTTCTCAGATTTTTAGGTCATTAAAACGTCTGTCAAAAGTGCCTTCATTGCATGAATGTGAATCTTTTTGTAAGAAGTAGTTCGGGATAGTTTATTCAGCAGCAACAATAGTAATAATAGTAATAAGAAGAAATTAAAATTCAAACTTTAAATTTCTTTCTATTAGAATTATGTTGTCTTGACATTAACCCATTCGATGACCAGCCCGAGAACCCTTAACGCGCATGCCGCAGATAACGAAACGGAGTTGCTTTTTGCTACGTTGTAATAACACTTTTCTCCCCATTTTGCTATCGGTATTTTAATGTTGTTTTTGCTGTTCAGCTTGCATTCGAAAATCGCTTCGCTTTATTTGTTTTTAAGCGCTGAATTAAATAGTGCAATAAAATACAAGGTTGCTAATATGTGCTGAAATATTCATACATTTACGCAGTACATAACAGGAAAATAAGAAACAATAGAGGATTGGACGAAAAGAAATTATTTTCATAACACTAATTATTTTATTAATTTATTTTTCTTTTTGCTTTTATCTCAGTATATCTTTTTTTTTCTTTTACTGTTAAACGTAAGATGATCTATCTTTCAAAAGGCCTCAACAAAACATTCTTCAAACAATTGACTGATCGATCCAACGTGTGAGCAAGCGGACAAAACGCTGAATGGACAAAAACGCTTTAAGTGTGGGAATGATATTCTAAGAGGATAAAAAGTATTCTTCGGTGCCTTTTGATATATTGTGACACTTCAAAACGACCAATAAACACAGAACCCTTTGATGGCAGGACTATGGTCGACTTTTATCGTAATTCAGGTGACTTTTAAATCCCTTCTGAATGCCCAGATATCAGTTGCACAAGCGTGGGAAGTATTTTAAAGATAAATGATTACAAAAGATCAAAACTTGCGGCTAATCCCCTATTTCCCTAAAGGATAATTTTGTGCATGCAACTAAAAGCCCCCAGCTGAGAGAGGAATAACTAGACAGACTGGGAGGTCTGTATTCTCCAAGGACCCTCTTTGCAAACATCCGAGCAAGTTAGTTCCATTCAAAGAATGGTCAGAAGGTTTTAGTGTTTTGTGGTCAACCCTTCCACATTATTTTCTTACAACAAAACAGTTTAGCTCGGAAAGGAATTTCAAAGCAAGCTTTTATGCTTATATGACGGAACATGTCTTCAGAAGGAAAAAAAAAGGAGATCTTGCTTGAAATCGAGTCGGATTTTAAATCTTTTTTTTTAAACATACTTGGATAAATTTTAGTTAGTTTCATAGGATTATTTACTAATTATGGCAATTTGATTATTGAAAAGAAACCAAATATTTAATTTATATTTTTAAAATCTCATAAAAGAAAGTACAATTAAAACATTGGAGCTATTTTAAGACAATAAATAAATTCTGAAAAAGAATGGGAGAAAAGGAATGTTCTGTTTCTTATGAGTAAAGCGTACAAAAAAAGAACTCAAGATATTATAATTTTATTCGTACTGTCGTATCTGTTTTATGCTTTACATAGTCAACTTTTACGTATAGTCAATGCGGTCGTCTTTTTTTTTTTTCGTGAAATAAAAAATATTCAAAACCGTATCACTAAAAATCCATCAAAGGGTGCCGCGAATATAAAAAGATATAATTTACGTTTCAAAATATCATGATTTAAAAATAAATAAGCACTAAAAAATAATAATAGTATACAAATAAATAAAAAGCGTAGTAAACACATAATAATAAAAAAAAAACGTACTCGTACAAAATTAAGATACGTAAGATAATTTTTAAAAAAATATTACGTAAAATAAATTATAAAATTTGAGGATTATGAACAATTTAGTGAAGGATACTTGCGTAAGAAGGTGGATTTTTGATAACAAGAAGAACATATTTCTGTTTATTTGCTTTATTCAGGCATAGAAATATTGATAAATATGTAAGGAAATATTTTCACACTTGTTCATCAGGAGTTCAAATGCCAGAATGCTAAGAAACAAAGCTTCCACGAAAAGATAAAAATATAATGCCTGATTATTTGAAGCATTATACGTGTCCCATCAAAGAGTACTTGAAAAGTCAATATCTTAGTAAAATAAAATAAATTACAATAAGTTCTGTGAAATACTATAAGTTACATCCCTTTTGTCTAAGAAAAGAGCTTGATTACCGCTCCCCTAAAAGCTCCAGAACCCAACAGAGAAGCGCAATAACAGGGTTCTGCTCCTGGAAGGATCGCTGACACATATTCGGCCGAAGCAAAAACTGCTAGAAACGCCGTGACGACACAGGATCGTCGAGGGCAGTTAGGAACCATTTTCTTGCGACGAGCCTGAATCGGCCGGGGCAGTATTAACACAAACTGCGCGGCCGATCCTGTATCGGCCGGGGCAAGGAATGGGTTAATTTCACTCATTTTCCTTCAAGTTCTTATACCCTTTGGAAATAGTTTCGATTATGCGTGCTCAGTTTTAAAAAACGAGGTGCATCTTGGCCGGATAATTGGACAGTTCGGGCAATTAGAGTTCGGATAACTGGAACCCTACTTTGATATAGCCCTAATTAAATGTATCTTCAAATTCAAAATTAGGTAATTATGTTATGAGGGGGGGGGATTCACGACAGAGAATTTACGATTTAAAAATATCGATTAAAAAAAAACTTAAATAGAACTTTAATGGAGCTTTAAACGGTAAAAAAATATAATTAACATCTATGGAGTGACACAACCAATTATAATAAATCGTTTTTTTTTATTTTTAAATCGCTATTTTGGTTTTGGACAAAAAATGGCCGCTAGGGGAGTTTGGGGGGGGGGGAGGGGGATTTTAGAATATTTCCCCTTCCTAAACTATTTGTATATACAATGTCTACAAACATGCCAAGTTTCAAAATTTTATCACAAAATGCAGTTTCTTCCCCCGTAGCCCCCCGACTAAAAGGAAAGCAAATAAACATGAATATAATTTAATGCACGGTAGCTAGTCAAATGATGTCAAGTGCGAATTTTGAAACTTCCGCTGACAGAACATTTTTTGTTAATTAATTTTCCGGTAATATTGCATGTGACACCTTGTCTTTAGCCCTAGAAATGCAAATTTCTAATTTTACACCAGTAGTTTCTTTTTTAGAAGCTTTCGTTCTTTTATAATGATGTACCTTCGAAACAAACTATTTGACCGTGAAGCCTCGGGGTTGTACTATAACAGTGATACACTATCATTACCGTTTTCTTACAGCATACACACTTTCTGAATTTTAGTTCCGTAATAAAGCAATGTAACAGAATATTTGTCAAGAAAATATCTAAAATAAAATATTCTTTTTTCCTAATGATTTTTCCTTAATGACCTGCCATATTTCCCCCTGAAGTGATGCCCTTAATAAAAATTTAAGAGTTTTTTTTCCTTTATAGAAAAACTAAACAGAGTTATTCAAAGTTTAGACAATTTACTTTATCGTAACCTTTTTCTCTGCAAAGTGAAATTGATACTTTGGAAGGGTTTGACTCTTAAGTATTCCTTAACCTTACGAAGGGCAATAGAAAACAGCCAAATCGCGTAACTCGGAAACTTTTAATTATATATTAAAACCTTAAAAAAAGAGAAAGCTAAAAAAATATGATTAACACTACACATGGGTTACGTTGCTTGTTTAAACGTGAAAATAATTAAAGATTTTATTTTAAAGCTTTGGAACTAGATCGATAATGAAAAACATTCTCTGCTTTTACTTTAATTAAATTAAGCATTAATTTCAACATTTTAGCCATATGTATGAGCTTCTGAACTCATATAAAGAACTAAGCCAGTAAAAAAAAAAAAAAAGTGCGTCTCGAGACGCTTGGCAGAAGTGGTAACTTTCATAGGATTAAATTGTTATCAATATTTAATCCTATGAAAATAACAAATTGCTAGCTATAATAAGCAACGAAAATGTTGCATTGTATGTTGTCTAAAAATCTGGCAAAGACTGCATCAAGTACAGTTCCGTGACTTTTAGTGGCTACTTCTGGCTTATTAATCATTCGTAATTGTAATTTGGATTGTAAAAACGATACTAAATTTTTAGCTCGGTCAGAAGCAAAATTAACATTAAAATCTCTGGTTAAAATTAAAGGAATTGTATAATAATCTTCAATAACTAAAGTAGAACTTTCTTGTGTATAATTTAAAAGCTGTTTATGAATTAATTGAATAATTCTTGAAATACTTTTGTTTGGAGACATATATATGTTGGCAATAATAATTTGTTGCTTTCTTTCATTGAGACATTCCACCATACACATTTCACCAATATCGTTTTGTGTAGTCGTATTAAAGCTTGTTGTATTATTCACACTTAATCCTATATTTGGAGTGACAATATTTATGCAATCAAGATCATTCTGATAAACTGCTACGCCTCCTGCTCTTATATTTTGACGCTTTAATTGCACAATAGGTTTAAAAGATGGAATAATTTTAGTATCATCATTTTCAAGCCATGTTTCACATAATAAAAGAATATTACAGCGTTGAGAGACCGAATCAATAAGATCGAGACTATGAGCATTAAGGCTTTGACAATTAATTGAAAAAAAAAAAAGTTGAAAAAAAAAAAAAAAAAAAAGAATCGACTCAAAATTGCTCTGAATGAAAAATAATCTTATTCTTTGATCACCATTCAGACTACTTTTAAACATAAGTTTTGATGTCGGCGCAAAAACAATAGTTTAAATGGCGTGTCGTTTCTAAATATTTCGTTTATCAGAAAAAAACATTCAAACTTACGAGACATTTTACATTTTTCTCTGTGATGAACAAATTAAATGTTTATCTATTACTTTTGTTTTCTCGGCCGTCCCCAATCCCCACGTTGCGGAGTCTGCGGGGATGAAGTTCGTTTAAAATATGTACACCTTATCGCAGTTCAAAACCCTAAATTAAGAGAGATATTTTTAATATAACTAATAGCAAAAATGTTTTTGTTTTGAAAATAAATTTAAAGATTAAATGCTGTTTCGAATATATATTGTTTACAATGTATTGGTATTATATTGTATTCCTTTCGTTTGTCCACCTTTCGTTAGGAGATTGCGTTATGTTGCGCGATCATTCATCTTCTGTTAATTTCATTACTTTTTCTACTATCACTTAACGCTTAAAGCTGACCCAAAGATTAAAGAAACAAAATTTTCCCGACCATGCGCGCTTCTGTCGTATGCGCGAATGAAAGGAATGCCAGATGAGAGCTGCGCCGTTACGCGCTTTATGTCACAAATCGGTTTACCCTCCCATGAGAAGTTACCACTTCAAATATCTTAATTGTTTCTTAGTACGTAGGGGAGGGTGGCCCAAAGCGGGTTGGCATTCCTATGCCGCTAATCTGCGATGTATGCGTATGTCGTGCGTACCCAAACATCCCCGAGTTTCAATCAGTCACTGCGAAACAGCAGGGAAGCGGCATGGCGTAACACTTTTACAATAAGGAAAATTATACATATTTAGAAAAAACTGAAGGTATTTAACTTGTGATTAGTCAAATACCACTTTTGAAAAAAAATCAACAATTTTGCGATTATTTTGGCGAGAAATTTTACAGTATTTTTTTTTCTTTTCTAATTGAAGTCTGAACACGCGTCACTTGACATAACTTTTATTTTAGAGGTAGACCGTGCAAAGCCGGGCAATGCAGCTAGCAATATATAATTTACGGCAAATTAGCATGATGAAAAAAAGAAGTTTTATTTTCTGATCATAAGTTACAACACGTCTGTGGCGCAGACTCCCACCCTAACGATTCCAGAGTCTTGCAATGAGTTAAGATCATATGCTAATTGAAATTCGAATCACAATTCTGCTGAAGGAAAGAAGTCCTTAAAACGATTTCTTTCGGTCATTGGGGTTTCGAACTCGCGATCTTTCCATTTTCAACACAACGCTCTGGCCGACTGAACCAATGGGCCTTTGTTTCGGAATGCTTTACGGAAAAGCACTTTGTAATCAAAACAAAATAAATTGTTTTTTTTTTCCGAGAAAACAACTAAAATGTGAACTGTCAGCTTATTTTTCGGTGAAAGAAGTGAAGGGAATTCTTTAAAATGATACCTTATTTTTGAAGTTTGACAAATAACTCAAAAAATTACGGCGTTTTCACAAAAAAAAAATCAACTTTGAGAAATTATTTAAGTCTCTATCTTTACGTCAATTAGACAATTTAATGAAGTCATTGTACGTAATAAGCGAATTAAATGAAAAAAAATCTTTCAATAATGCACTAAAAGACTGAAAAAATAATGCCCTTCAATACTAAGGAACAGTTTAATCCTTTTATAAAGTTTAATAACGAAGCACCATCTATGAACTAAACTGATAAGCTTTGCTTGTATGAGATTTCTATTGGTTAATTCGTTGTATAGCACATTAGGGATTAAGTTCCACTGCGAAGAAATTTCGAATTTCGTTATTGACATGAAGCTCCAACTGTAAGCTCACTTTGAGTTACGAAACAGTTTATTAACCAAGCATTTATCACTGATGTACATTCATGAACTTTGAACAAGATTTTCGTTAAATTATGTAGCTGTCTTCGAGTTTAAGTTACGTTATCTTACCATTTGAAACGGAAAGTACTTTTCCTGCCGCTCAGAGTACTCATTACTCAGGAATTCAATTTCAGAGATAATGTGTGTTTAATCGGAGAGCTGGTTTCCAATTATTATTAAATGAAACCGTAAAGTATCGAAGCGAAAGTTCGCGCGAAGAACTATTGCAGAAGTAAGATACGTGAAGAGTCGATTTATTAGTGACGGTTAACAAACTGAGCTTAAGCTTTACTGCTCAGGAAGTTTATTCAAATTAGGTACAGTTGGAAGCATTTTATGACATGACAGGTAATTTAATCCAACGTTTTGATTGAGTAAAATGCGGCTACCAAATTGGCATTATGGGGTTGTTTCCTTCAGTCAAAAGTACTACTTTTAGTTACTGAAATTGATAGAATGAGTAAAAAAAAATAACACGGACCCAGAAAATACTTTCATTTTCCCAACAGTTCTTTTTTAATTAATTTTTTTAAATGTCCGATTTTTCAAACAAGGCGTGGTCTTTATGAAGTCACAAATGATGTCCTTTGGAGCATTTTTCACTGCGTTTCCACGTTATGATAATCAAGAAGCGAATTAAAATTGCGCTCTACGACGCTTGCTACCAATCATATCGTTGCCAATACACGTGAGTATAGATACGAATTAAATATTTTGAGCTGTGGATGGCAACACTGAATTGCATTTCATCATTTGTGAAGTCACACGACAGAAGCGTAAACAATGAAAGCGCACGATTTAAGTAATTTTTTAAAGATATTAAACTTAAAACAAATTATTTAAAAAAATGGTCAGACCCTATGTTTTTAAGCGTGGTCTTTCAGAAAAAAATACTTTTAAAATTTTGGAAATAACCCCATTTTGCATATACAAATATAATTAATGATTGTTATTTGTAAACATTATTTACCTATATATCGTCGCCTCAAAGCAGCAGTAGGATATCTTAAATTTAATCCTGGGAATCGATACCTTAGTAATGCTCAGATGCAACGAATATATAAAAAAGTTTTTGTGTGTTTGTGTATGTTCCACATATAAACTTACAATTTACGTCGGATCTTTGCCAAATTTGCACAGAGGGGCTTTTATATTCGAGACTTAACATGGGGATATTTTCTTTGTGGAAATTCAGTTTGCGTCGGATTGTCACCGGATTTGAGACAGTGGTCGTTTGATGCTCAAGAACTCATAAACAGAGTTCTTTGCCCCCCCCCCTCAAGGGAGGCAAAATGTCAAAAAATGCGTGGGATGAAATGTTCAGACGAATTAATAACAATGACTAAATTTTTGGAATGAAAAAAAAAAAACAGGCAAAGAAGTCTAAATCTAAGTATTGCGTCATAAACTGCTCTTTTCTTCACTTTGACGGAATTTTGTGCAGTATTTTTTTATTTTATTTGAGCATAATTGTTTAACACGCGTCTCTTAACACAACTTTTCTAGGTAGACCGTGCAACGTTGTGCAACACAGCTAGAGAGTAAATAAACTGAAGAAGCTACAGTCTGTAAAATACCCGTAAAATATTTATTTCAAAGATAAGACTAAGCAAATCCAAAATTGACGTTAAAACTCAATCAAAATAGCAAAGTAAAGAATAAATCTTTACTAATAATAAAGCTCAGAGTCGCTCTGTCTGGATGTCTGGATCTCTGACGCGCATAGCGTCTAAACCGTTCTACTAATTTTCTTGAAATTTGGCACAAAGTTAGTTTGTAGCATGGGGATGTGCACCTCAAAGCGATTTTTCGAAAATTCGATTTTGTTCTTCTTCTATTTCAGTTTTAAGAATATTTTCCGGAGTAAAATTATCATAAGAGGGACGAGTAAATTACGAAATTATCATGACGTGGAATGGGAGAGCGAATGAGCATAACCAATTGGCGAGAAATTCGTCATCCATTATTTGTAAATATATAAGCGAACCGAATGACCTTTTAATTTTCAACAACGGGCAAAGCAGTGCAGGTACCACTAGTTAAACATAAAATAAACAGAGAGAAAAATAAATAGTTTTTGCAATTAATAGAAAAACCAATTAAGAAAGGTTCCAAATTTCCTTAAAATTTAACGCATATCCGCTTGTGCCAGTAAGTAGCACGAGTGTCGAAGTTGTCCGAGTTACTGGTGACTGTTAATTTGTTTTAGGCTGTCCGGTCTTTGTTACATTAATTTGCTTAAACTACTCGTTAATCTTTCTTTAGTTTTGGGTGTGACCCAATTGAACAGAAAGTAAGACACATAGCTATAGTTAAGTTGCATTCATTTACTGTTAAAGTTGGAAGCGATGACGCTAGAACGCAAGAGAAATGTGAACCTGGTTTTCAAAATGTCATTTACCTACAGGGTATAAAAAAAAAGGATCATTTGTTTTTGGGAAAAGTTTAAGCCGTAAAAAATATATTTTAAAACCAATTTTATCATTTTACTAGTTCGAAAATATTTGAACAAAATTTTTAAAGAATGTACAAGTATTTTTGCAATATATAACTGTAGCGCAAATGTTAGAGAACTAGATAATGCAGATTCTTAAGGAAAGTTTATACCTTAAAACTTTTTTGAAAATAGCTTTTAAGTTTTTATGTATTCAAATTATCCAAATCAAGAGCGTTCAAACTTACCTTATTCATGGTTCTATGTAGATTAAAAATCAATGGGATAGGAATGTATTAAAATGTGTTAACAATTTTACTTTCAGACGGCGTTTTTTCAAAAACTCATGATTAATTTTTCTAGAAAACTACTTCTTATAGGGTAACAACTCCAGGAATTGGCACTTTAAGAGTTTGTCCTTAATTTTATCTCTGTTTTCATTTCTTAAAAAAGAAATATTTACTTGTAAATATTTTTGTATCAAAGACTGCACATCTGTGCATCTATTCAGTTCACTAAAAGCAAAAATATTTGAATAGATATTTTTATAAAAACATGTGCATAAAATGTTACCAAAATCACCAGTAATTGGCAACTGATACCCCAGTGTATGACACCTCTTGATCCAGTGCTTGGCACATGTTAATAAAACTGGAAAATCACTTTATTTTTCACTTTTAGATTACATACAAATTTCATCATCATAAGAAACCTAATTAATGTTAATTTAAAGTAGGTAATTTTACATAAATCAATGCTTAATCACACATCTTGACGTTAAAAACATATCTTAGAGAAGAAAATATTTGAAATGTTACATGATAAAAAAATATTAAGATTATTTCTGTTTCATCCGTCGGAATGCAGTTTTAATTTTAAGAATTATAGCTGTTTTCACATAAAAAGGGACATTAAATCGATGATTCAAAGGGACTACAAAAAATGGAACAGTTCTCTACAGTCACAATATCTGACTGTGATGGTCAAACATATTTGTTTTGTTTTTTTATTGTTTTTTTTTTTTAAATTTAATAGTAGATTTTGGAGAATTCAAATCAATAGTAGAACCTATATAATATTTTTGCTGCAAAAGTATCAGAAATCATACTAGTGACACATTACACAACACATTAGGGACTATAAACTCATGTGCCAATTACTGGGGTCTAGCAAAACTGAAGCACCACTAAATGGTTACCATCATTTCTTCAAAATCCCAAAAAGAGACAAAAATTTACTTCTACCCACTCAAAGTAACATCTTTCAACTAAACGAAACGTTTGACGACCAAAATTTAAAACATGTTTTAAGTCAGATTTTAATGGGTTGATGTGCATGCTTCCCTTAAGCCAGAGAAGAAGCTTTTGCAACAAAAATGGCTGATTCGACACAAGCGACAACTGCTTCTCTTTTCTATGCATTGCTATCATTTAGTAACATGAATTAAAGTTATAATCTTTAAAGTAAATGTACATTTAATTGATATAAAGCCTTCTACTTCTAAAAAGTTTGATATGAATTTTATTTTAGGTCATTTTTGTTGAAAGTGCCAATTAGTGGTGACCTGCCAATTACTGGGGGTTTTACCCTCGTACTTTGCATTTTTTACTACATTTTGTTTATTCGTTTATAATAATTGTACTCAAGTTAAATTTTTGCTTTAGGACCCATACTTTTCCCTAAACAGTTCATATTTGTTTTGGTTAAAAACGGTCTATTTCTCATTTAAAAAGTCCATATTGGTTAAAATTTATTAAGTTATGAAATAAACAGAATTCATCTAAAATTTTACTTAAGTAGATTCTTCGACATCTCTTGAAAACGCAGTGAAAACTACTAGCTTCTATCGTTGAAACGTTTTGAGAAAAAGCTACGTAGTTAAAGTTAATTAATTCAATATTACGCGTATACAAGGTACCGACTCCCCTTAAAATACTAGAGTAGGCAAAAGCAGCTCCCAAATATGTTCTTTATTGTACTGGTCTACAAAAAATTAAAGACCAATTCGAACACGAAAAATTTGACATCAGTGCAACAAGTATTCATCGATATGCACTGGCGAAAAAAACACCAGGAAAAACTTGTGCTCGAAAAACGAAGTTTTGTTGACGTGTTTATACACTTAAAAGAAGACACTGATTGAAATTTCGCGCTTCTCGCATAAGTGTGGCGCGAGTAGCGCCACTCAGAACTTTTTAATTAGGGTTGCTTTAAATGTCTACTATAAAGTTTGTGAGCGTTATTTTTCTGTAAAGTTCGACGTATTGAGTTGATGTTAGACAAAATGCCTTTAAGACTCAGGAATAAGTCATTATCAACAGCTCAACGAGCTTTGTCGAGGTTGTGCAATATGGCTACGAGACAATGGATTTTCTTTCAGCGATATTGCATAAAGACTTGGCCAGAATGTATCTATTGTGCATAATTGTTGGGAGCAGTGGTCCTGGGATGATCCTGCCTCAAGAAGATCGTGTTCCGACTACCACGTGGACCTACTGAGATGGAAGACCGCCGTATTCGGAGTATGGTTGTGGTGCATCATACTGAGTCTACTGCAAAAATTCGAGCTGCAGTTGGTACCACAGTGACACAACGAACTGTCATAAATCGGGCTCTTCACGGACAGCGCCGAGCCAGGCGCCCTTAGCGTATATTACACTGACGCCAAAACATTGCCATTTGCGACACCAGTGGCATCAAGCCAGAGTTCATTTGAAGAACTCCCAGATAGCGGACAGTTTCAGAATCCTCAAACCCTCGAGATAGGCGTATAATGTATTTCACTCCTCGTTAGCGGACACTCCCGTTAGCGGACAGTAAGTCAGCCGAATTTCGTTTCATTTTTCTGTGTCTGATAAGATTTTGCTCAGCACTGCTTTCGAGGTAAGCATTTTTTCTACTCCTTTACGATGTTATGGGACTAACCAGTACCTATAAGAGGTTTAACACCGCTTTTTCTCCGATAGCAGGAGCCTTTTAAGTCGAAGCTTATGAAAGTTTTCTTTCCATTTCATACACGAAATTCCAGCCAAAAACAAGAAAAAAATCTTTCTTCTCTTACACAGTACCTTGCTTTATCAGTTTGCATGGGAGAGGAATTTATTCAAAAAAAAAAAAAAAAAAACCTCTCGTGTAACTTAAGGGTATCCCCCCCCCCCACTAGATTTTGGGAGATGAGCGTCTGCGCTGTGTCCTTTCCCTCCAGACGCTGATGAAAAATCGGCACAGTATTGCCAGATCAAGTGAAAAGTAGCCGATTGCGCTACAATTTGCTACAATTTAAAACAAAAATGGTGCTGAAAAATCAGCGACATTGATTCCATTGTACTTGCAGCGGATTATTTAGATATTAATTAAGTTCAATTATAAAAGCAATACTCATTAATTTAGTTTAGAACTATGCACTGTATGTGTAGGTTTAAAATGCAAAATTAAAATGTCACCGTAAATTCAGACTCCCCAATAGCGGACACTCTCCGTTAACGGACAAAAACTTTGGTCCTGACGGTGTCTGCTATTGCGAAGTTTGACTGTACTATGAACTGTTTCTTTGCTTCAATAATTATTTTAATTGGTGCTTTTTTGGTAGGTTGATATGTTCTCATCTCATTTTCAGTATGTTCCCTTAGAATTTTGAATTTCAATGCCCGGCGAATATTGGTTGAACTATTGTAAATGTTTTTGTGCTTGAATCAATTCTTTTATGCTTGAGATTTTCCTAAATACTAATGGGGTACATTGGAACAATATAAAAAGTTGTAGTTCGCAATTTTTCTCTAAATTCTTTTTTTGCTTCCAGCTTTCAGTATCTTAACTCTGGATCCCATTTTAACCGTTTTTTTCAATGGGTAGTATGTATACCTACAATTAACGGTTGTGAAAATAGAAGTTTCGTAGGGTGAACGAGAACACGCTGAAATCTATGTAATTATTCATTTTGAGTGTTTTTTTTTTCTTACGAACTTAATTTTCTGGATACAGCGATGAATATTTTCTATATTCAACGAGATGAAAACGCTTCCTATCTCAACGAAAACACTCAATTTTTTGTTTTCAATTCTGTACCGCAAAGCCGGACTAACGTAAGTCACAATAATCGCTATGTGGTGTAACCCACATTCATTCCATTTCATTTCATTTTGGTTTCCGGCGAATCATTTTATTATCTCTGAGAGCGATTCTGATAACCGCTTTTCTCGCGTTCGAGTGGCTACCTGAGGACGTCACCAATTCACATTGGTGACGTCATCAGAAAAGTTCAGTTAAGTCAGGAAAGTCAAAAGCAGTGATCTCACCAATTACCCTCCAAAAAAAGAAAAATTCAACTCAACCCATTATATCTTTAAAAAAATTAAAATAAATAAAACAAATTTTAGTGCGCATGTCTTTATTTTATTTGGAATTTATTCAGGAAATTATTCAAGGGAATCATAGACATTGTGAAATTAAAACATAGTTTCTATAAATAACCATTGCATGGACTGAATAAACAAAACAAATTGCTTCTTCAGTTTTTAGCTGTAATATATTCTAAATGGAAATCAATAACCATCTTCTTCATCTGTGATAAGGTAACAACCCGAGGTTGTTTTTGGATACCAGGTGATCAAAAGTTCGTTAAGCTTGTTTTTACAATGAATGGGTCTATTTGCATTTTACTTTAAATAGCCTTAGGCTTTATTCTACTTCCTATTCAACAAAATCTAATTCGGCTTTTCTCAAATTCTAATCCTCATTTGTCTAGGAATTCTCGGTTATCTTAAATCAATCAAAAATTCTTTATTCTTTCACAAAGAAAAGACAAATGTGATATATTGATGAGCTTTGAAACATAATGATTACAGTTATTCTTTTCTCAGGCATGACAATGCACCCAAACCTGTTTTTATATGTTGGTAGGGATAGCAGGAAAAATCGCAAAAAAAAAAAAAAACTGTTCGAAACTTGACGAGTAGCTATAAAAAGTTGTTTTCGAAACAAAGTTAAAAAAAATTTTTTTTATGCGGTGAGATAGAGACCCCATAAAAAAAGTCTCATGTAGAAAAACACCCAAAAATTTATCTTTAAACGAAATCAAAATGAACTAAGTGATGATAATTTTGCCGACTCCGAAAAAATTCCCAAATAAGAAAATTTTTGGGAGGTCACAAAGATTTCCCATCGGGATGCCCCTGTCGTCACTTGAAGATACTACCTCGCACTCGTTTTATAAATGACTTCCACTCGTTTCATAAATAATCTTTATATACCGCAAAAAAAAAAAAAAAAAAAAAATGAATTTTGAAATTTGGAATTCAAATTATGTTTTTTGTTATCACAAGTATGAGTATGTAGGCGTGTGTGTTTGTGTCTGTGTGCAGGCATGAGTGTATGGGTATGTGTGTGTGTCTGTGTGCTGGCATGAGTGTTGTGGGTATGTGTGTGTGTGTGTGTATGCGTGTGTGCATGCGTGTGTGTATGTGTTTGTGGGCAGGCATGAGTGTGCATGTGTTTGTGTGTGCATGCGTATGTATACGTGTGTAAGAGTGTGCTCTTGCGTGCGTGCGTGTGTGTGTGTGTGTCTGTGCGCGTGTGTGCATGTGTGCGGTGTGCATGAGTGCGGTGTGTGTGTGGGTGTGTGTTTATGAGTCTGTGTGCAGGCATGAGTGTATGTGTGTGCGTGCGTGCGTGTATGTGTGTGTGCGTGCGTGTGTGTATGTGTATGCGTGTGCGTGCGTGTGTGTGTGTGTGTGCGTGTGTGTATGTGTATGCGTGTGCGTGCGTGTGTGTATGTGTGTGCGTGCGTGTGTGTATGTGTGTGCGTGCGTGTGTGTAGGATATGGACGCAACCTGGAGACGGTTTTCGCTAGAGGAGCAGCATCGGGAGGGGCCGGCCGACGGTGGTGCTGCAGAGGGAGACGGGGGGGAAATAAAATCATAGGAATTCAAAACAGTCAAATGAGAACAATAAGCAATGTGGCTGCTCAAAAAAAAAAAAAAAAAAAAAGACCGCACAAAAAGAGGTTTGGGTGCATACTGATCTAATGTTTGTAGCTTAGGTTGTATGCATAATTAAGCTAGAGACGCAAAAAGGTTGACAACTTAATGAAACTATGCCCTTTTAAATAAAAATGATTTTAACGATTTCAATTTTTCTACACCATATAGCTATACATTCAATAATAATAGGTACAACATTCTGAGGTTTTTCAGGAATTAAGATGCACATTTTAAGCGTTCATGTAATTGTAATCATGTTTAAAATATTCTCTTCCGAAATGTTCATTTTACTCATAAAAATTTATCAAAATGTGTAACATTTAGAATTGCAAGTTTTATAAGTTTTAAAATATATTATTCTCGAGAAATTGACACTTAGGGTTATTTTCTTAATGTGAGAAGCAAAATGACCAGAAATCAGGAATCGAAAATTGTAGTATATGAAACATTTTATTGGTTAGGAGTTTTGGCTACAGATAATCCTAATAAAACCATTAAGAAATACTTAAGATAATTCTAAACTGTTGAAGGCAAACATAATCCGTAAGAGAAAAGTTCAATTTCTCCATATTTAAACGCACTTCATTGGGAAACCATTTTGGTTCAACCGTGATTGATTGAAATGAGCTCAAAGGTGAACACTGCTGAGAACAAGATTGTCCTCACTAAAGACCGTTGAGATCAAGATGTCATTCAAATGAACAAACTTATGATACTTTCATAGTACAAGAATTTGGAAAAATGTTCTTCTTGTGATTCATTTTAGAGTAAGACAAGTGACTTTGTCATTTTAAGTACTTTACCATCTTTAAAGGATGAGCAAAAGATGCGATAACTAAATATTCTAATTTCGTTTTTTAGAAACCACTTATGAAGCAATTCATTGTAACGGAGAACATGCCAAAGTGGCAAAAAAGTTTCCCGTTACTTAAAAAACGGTTGCTATTTTTTTTTGCTCATGCTGTAATTTTGTATTTTGGTGGATCGTTTGCTATTTTTCAATGAATTTTTATATTTATTTTGTGAATTATTTGAATTTTCAATGCATTAATTTTGTTTGTTGGTGGAATACGTTTCATTTTAATAGAGTTTTTAGAATAGTTTAACGGCTTGGTTTGTTTCAAAGTTGTTAATTTAGTTCTGAGTTTTAGCAGCATTCTTTTAAAAACGTTGCTATTAATTTGGCGAACAACTTTTAAAACGAGCCAAGTGTTCCACCCTAGGATGCTTCTCACTTTGGACACATGTTTAGATAATATTATGTACCATTTTTAATTTTTTTTTATGTGCCACATTAGATAATAATTGATTTTTCACCACGTTTGCTAAACTCAAAGCAATATCTGTAATTTTATATTTACTTCAATGAAAAGAAGACAGCTAAATCGTCATATTCGGGGCGCTGATAAGTTGCCATGTTCCTGGTTACAGTGCGGTGGTTACAGTGCGTGACTCCTGGTTACAGTGCGTGAACATTTGAGCAGCATATGCAGCACAGGATCATATACTCTACTCGATCCTTAGGTGTCTAAATAAGGATACCGGAGTCCTTATAACACAATTATAGACATTTTGAGCTACGGGCTACCTTTCTTGGGTTATCACATCACAGAAAACAAAATGACGGGTCACAGCGACGTATTTCTTTCTAGACTTTATAGAACTATTTACTACTTTTATAATTTAATGTAACATACGGTCAGGCATTTTTGACAAGATTCGTTCGTAATAATTGTTGCTGCAAATTTGTCTGTTGATAACAAATTGCGTGTTGATAACGCTCTATCGTCAATTAATCTTTCTGGAGACGATAAAATCACTTTATTCGGCGTAACCAACTTATGCAAAGTACAACTTATAAGAAATATTCAAGATAAGTAGCATAATAATCCCAGAAAATAATATATATTCTATTAAATGCATTCTTTAGATACACGTAAATATCATTGAAAATACAGTTTAATAAAAACTTCATTAAAACCAATGCCTATCAATAATTTAATTTTAAATTTTAATGTCCTAACACATATTTACTCTGCATTTATATAAATTGTTTACTTTACATTTTAGAATGTTGAAAGTATAGTACAACACTGTCCCGCTGCATTTCGGTGATCATGCCTTACTCTGCTCTCAAAGCAGTATTTTTTAATCAAGAGTAAATAATTGCATCATGTACACACTTTATTAATGATTACACATTTTATTAATGAAATAAAGAACATTACATATATATACAAATAAAGTTCAGCTTTAAATTAAAGTATTGATATTGATTATTAAATGATAATTTATGTTTCGAATTTTTAAAAAAAGTACAATTTACATGATTTTTTAAGCAGTGATGAAAACAAGGATTTAGTTTTTATACAATATGAAATGTGGCATTGTCTAGTGTTCCCATTAGTGCAATAAAAATTGACTGAAATTGATATACCTTTTTCATTTTTAGCATTTGAAACACATGGGAAATGCCATCTGTCCCACTGCAGCTCCTGTCCCACTGCGCTCCCCCTCTCCTGCATGTTGCCTACACACGTGTTGGTCCAAAGTTAATTTCCACCTGTTCAAATATCGTTTTTGTATGATTTCAATTTTAAACATTTAGCAACACTAAAAATGTGTGTGTATTTTCCATTAAGAAAATTTGGTAATACAAGTCAATTTATTTATGGAAAACAACGGCATAGAATTAGACGAAAGTTTGCAGTCTACATTTTTCTCGTATATTTTTTTACGGAAACAACTGTTTATGTTCATGGTATAGATTTCCGAAATGAATTCAAAGTACAGTCGAATCCCGACCTACGCGAGGGATGCGTTCCATGACTCCTCGCGTAAGTCGAAATTTCGCGTTGTGGAAAAGTGTTGTGTATATGATTTATTATTAACAAACCCAATCATTTTAGACATTTTTAAACAATTTTTAAACTGTTTTAGAGCATTTTTTAACTATATATTAACGTTTCTTACATAAAGAGCTAAATTTTTACCATTTTTTTTAAAAGTTGCATTATTTAACTTAAAATACTGTTACGATGCACAAAAACAATGATCGATGGGAGAGAGAGACATAAAAATAAAACAGTGCGGTACGTACAGTATGTAGTAATAATAAAGCACTGCGCTGTAAGAGTACTTACTATATCGTAGATGCAATAAGTTACATTTATAAGTTAAAAATTGAAGATGATGATTTATTCTGCGCAATCTGATCGGCATTATAATATATTTTTAACTGCAGTAGCTTTGCATTTACTTTTATAACATTTACATCTATGGTAACACCCTTCTTTCAGAGTCTCTATAATCAGCAATACAAGAGCAGATTCCAGTTTCATATCGTTTGCATTTTGCTTAAACACAACTCTGCGAGCTTCATATTAAAACTAAGATCTGGACCTATACGGATTGCCTTCTCTTGACTTATAGTTGTACGCATGAAAAATTCACTCAAACAGAATTGTCGTGCTACCTTCGACCCACTTCCTAGTTGTTCAAACGCATCAAGTATTTTTACCTTTTCTTAAATTGTCGCAAACTTCCGCTTTTTGTTTCTATCTTCAAACTTCAGATGAAACAGTGTGCCTAGGTGCCACCATATTTCATCTCCTTTGATGAAAGTACATTTACGAAGTCAATGTTTAGTAGTCAATAGCAAAGCCGAAACTTAGTATCACGATTCCTTTCCAAATATTTTCACGTTGAGAGCGAGAAATTTGCTTTAGCTCTAAAATTCGTTGTTCCTGAAAAACTCGCGTTATAGCCACTTTGCGTAGGTCGAATCGCGTTGTAGCGGGAGTCGACTGTAATGGGTTCGCATACATTACCCTATTTAATGAAATTCATACAGATTTTTTAAACACTACCTATAACTGATTTTTGGTCACTGTTTTTGATGCAAATGTCATCTCCATGTCATCTTCTATTCCAGTTATTTATCTGTACATTTTCTTATTTATTTTTTAATATTCGCCTTTCAAGTTTTGTTTTTCAATCATTCAAACTCAATTATAATCCCTTCATTCAGTTTTTTTCTCTTTCGTTCGCTAAATATTACAATTGCCTCATTACATAATTGCCCCAAAATGTAAATTTATTGCTAATTTATTAATAAATGGCTTTATTTATATAACAATATTTGTTGTTTATTGGATTTTTGTGAGATTTATTTCTTAGCAATTTTTTCTTGATGAAATTATGTAATAAATATTGGATCTATGGTTTCATTTGCTTTGTTTGCAAAGTTATCTCCAACTTTGAACGCTTTAAACTTTCCTCTTTCCCACCGTGTTGCTTTTCTCGTATGAATTTTCATCCCTTAACTGACACTTGACTTTATTGCATTGAAAAAGGGGTTCCTTGAAACTCCGAAACGCGTGTCTGCAGTAATCTGCAAATTGTTTGTAACAAAACGCTAATATATCATATTTTACTTATCATATTTCTTTTTACCTGTACAGTGGAAAAATCTTTTTTCGCTAATTTACACTTGCTAAAAATTACGTATCATTATTATATCACTGTTAGAACGCCTATGAAAAATACCAATCAAGGAGGTATATCATGGTTCTACTGATTCTACAGGTCAGGGTCGGTTCTATAAATTTTGGGCTCCCCAGCAATAAAATCTATAGCCCCCCCCCCCCAGCGGCCAGCAGTGCATATTTGCAACATTAATAAGTCTTAGTGCTAGTTTTTTTCCCAATTAGTTTTCCCAGTTAGTTAGTTTTCCCAATTTTATTTTTCCTTTTTCAATTTTTCTTGGGCTTGGGTCCTTTCGGACGTGCTCCCCCCGAACGACGGGTTCTTTGGGTACACCGATCAGGTCCTGCTACAGGTTCTGTAATTACTCGTATAAAATTATATTTTCAAAATGTATTTTAGATTTATTTGTAACGTTTGAAAACCTTTTTACTTTAATTCAAGCAAATCGCGCTAAAACATAACAACCCGTCAAAGTATTTTTAGATTGAAACTCAGGCAAACAAATTTATATTACTTAGTAAATTAACTAAGATTAATTAGATAATTGCATGCACCATTAACCCCTTCAATAACCATGAAATTAAATTCAACAATATTATCTACTCTCTATAAGTGATCTTATCATTACTGTGAGATAACATTTTGAAAAGCGATTTGTAATTATCATTTGCGAAGCTAAATCATTGAAACTGAAATGAATGAAACTGTGATGGCTAGTTATGCGTAGAAAATATTTTTAAATGAAAGTGGTTCATTTAAAGCAAAGAAATTGCTCCCTATATCGTTAAATAGAAATATTTTTAGTGATCAGTTTGTTGATAGCTGAAAATTAAACTCAAGTAAAAGCTAATCGTTTTTAATTACTCTTTTACTGCTTGCCGTAAGAGTGCTCTAAGAGAAAAAAATATTTTATTATCCAACCTCTTATATTTTATGTAGAAATTCCGATTTCTGAGTACTCTAATCGCTTAAATATAAAATAATTATGACATCTTTCTGGAAATTAGGGGTTTAAGTGCTGTACTCTAAATACGTATGGAAGTTCTTGGGATTTTTTTTTCTTTTTAATTACTTTCCACATTAATGCTAGAGAATTATTTATCTTTCAGTAGCATAATTATTTGAATATGAATCGGTTTAGCTATTCGTCACATCTGTATTAGGTACCTGCCGAAAATGATTAATCAGTCATCTTTACAGGAAGGAAGCATGAACATTTATCTGACTTATTTATGCTTTGAAAAGTAATATCTAGAAGATATATAAAAATTACATATGTGCTCAATATTACTAATTGTTTATTTATTCAAAACTAAATTCGCAAAACAAAAATGTATTAAGAATAATTTTGGATATGAATGATCAGTGTTTTTAGAGAGTCAATATTTCTAAATTTTGTTGTGAAAATGAATTCTTACCGCTTTGGTTTGGCGTATGATTATTGCTCTCCAGTTTGATAAATAGCATTATTTTTTCCGTTCCCCCATTCATACATTTTGGGAGCATTCACTTCTGCACGAAAACTGCCATTTCACTTGAAATATAATGTAGTAATTTTAATAATGTAGGACGTTAGACGTTTACTCAACGCTTCAGGCATTAAAGTTGAGAGAGCAACGTTATGACGCGCAAGATTGCGAACTATACTGCAGATACGTGTTCTAAGTTTACAAGAAACTCCTCTTAAAATGCAAAAAAAAAAAAAAAAAAAAAAAAACTCAACTCGGGACGCAATTAGTAGTAATGAGGAAGTTAATGTGCTATTTATGCAGAGGGTTTAAACTTTCTTGCATTGCAAAAGATGGTACTTAAACCTGCCAATGGCTCGGCAATAACAAAAATTATCAATGAAAATATATTTATTCCAGCACATGTGTGTGACATACGTATTATAATATAAATAGATGATGATTACTCTCAAATATTGATAGGCTATACTATTCTTTGACTGAAAAAAAAAAACCTTATAAGCATAGGAGAAGACCGCCTATGTTGAACCCCCTACGAACAAGAGGCCTGTCTCGCTAAATGTGAAGCAAAATAAAAATAAAAAATAGGCCACCTGAAGCCAAATTTAATTAGGAACCGCCATTGGAACTTACATTTTCTGTAAATATGACTATAATTTTTAAGAAATTAGTCTTGGCAAAGTTGCAAAAGTTCAATTTAGGAATAAATGCGACTATATTGAACCATGCGCTTCCTAAATTGGACCGTAACAGTAAATGATATAATAACTTGCATTTGAACCGTGCGGTCACTTTACAGGATTTGCAATAATATTTTCTTTGCTTTGAGCTAACTTGGCAAAGTGTTGATGAAAACACTGATGGCATTTCATACACTAAACCATGCTTTGCACTTCATCTTTGTGCAAAATATTTAAATAAAATTTGCCACAATTTTTTGCTGTTTTTTGCTCCTTCTTTTGTGAATTTATCCGTTCCGTGTCTTTTTTATGTGGCGATGACTTTAGAACGCTTACCGCAGTAGATTTCCCGAAGAAGATTTCCAATTTCTGCTATCCACTTTTTGTGCAAAGAATAATATGTGTGCCACCTTCACAAAATCATCAAAAGAACCAACAATCATAACTTGATGATAATTAGCCACTGATTACTCGGAACTTTTTTAAATGTCATCCGTACCTTGTTCTTGTGCATCTTTTACAGCTGACGCCGAACATGTAGCGTGTTTACTTTACGCGAGTAGTCTCATCTAGATTTTTAACTTATAACTGCTGCAAAGTCGCTGTCATTAAACACAATTGTATTAACGGGTCAAACTCACGTTCTTGAGAATCCACTCACAGAATATTGACCTCGATTGCAGTTTGTCAATAAGAGTCACCTAACAGTTATCTTATTTCATATTGGGTAATGTACTTCATTGGATGTTCTCGCATCCACGGATCACATGCTCGATTGAAATATGTGGACAGAGGCAAGAAAAAAGGCCACGTCTAAGGGCTGTAAACGATGCTTAGTGTCTGCTAGAAGAAGAAGCAGTATTACACCGTTATCGTTAGCCAAGTTTATAGCGCAGCCCCATATCATTGTTCATGCAAGCAACTAAGGCTCTTTGCGTCATTTTTTCCTCCAAAGAACCACATTTCCTCTTTTAGACATCTTCTAAAACCAATAAGGATAGAAATAACGTAGTTTGTAATTAATAAAAAAAATTAGCTAAAAATATCATTAACGAGCACAAACTTCATTCAAATTAAAAAATAAATAAATTATATCTAACAAAACTGAAATTGAAGCTTCTGGAACAAAAGAAAATAAAATAAAAATCTATTTTATGATGTTGAAGCTTCTAAACAAAGTTATTTAGTAAAAACCAGCTTGAACGCTTTATTAAGCCATAATTTATTTTTTAAGCAATCGTAAATACCCATTTAAATGTCACCACTAACCTTTTTTCTGTAAATAATTTATAAGTTTGTCTGAATTTCAGATTCTTAAACTGGACTATCGGTCCTTGTAATTAATTAAAGAACCAGTCAACAACTAAAGTTAACAAGCAGAAATTTCAGTCAAATTAAAAAAACTATATTTGACAAAACAGAAATTGAAGATTAATGGATATTTATTTAGTTTAATTGGTGGCAGCTTCTAGAAAGTGTGCTTAAAAAGTAAAAGTCAAAATAATTCTCCTGAATTAGTTTTAAAATATGCTTAAAATAAAAATAACTACGCTATTAAGTTACAATAATCAGTTATTTTATAACATGATAAATAAAAAGGCTTACTTAATTTCATATTCTTAAATTCGACCACCGCACCGACCCTATATAGGAATATTTTTTCGGTTCAATAAAGGAAAACACTCCATTTTTTTATTATTTCATTTATAAAAAAAAAGAATAAAAAATGATGTCAATAAGTTTTCAAATCGTGCATGTAAATACATTGTAGTAATCCCCATTAAACACTGTTTATAATACTGTATAATCACTTTTCTCAGCTCACAAGTTTTAGTATTATCCAACTAGATACAAGTTCTCAAAATAAGATCGAACACGTTTTCAACACAAATCACATCGTAACTCAAACTATGCAGAACGAAATGTGGCGAAACTCCATCCTCAAAGATTTCAGACACAAAGCTTTGTATTTCCACCGGTAGAATGTAGCACAGATCTCTACGCTAGATTTTAGGCTCCCGGTCCAATATTGGCGGTTTTCTCATAACTACAGGAATAACGCATATTACTACTCATGTTATTATGAATTGAATTTTAAAATCCATATATATGGTAAAAAATTAATACCGTTTAATTTGAAAAGTATGTATATCATTAGCTGTATGACAGAAGCATTCTTGAATTCGCTTAGTTTTGATGTAAATTCCTGTTAGACGTTTTAAAACGAAATATATTTATTTTGTAGTAAGCCCTAAGCTAGAGCTAAGTCAGAAATACATAAAATAAATCGTCAGCTCAGTCATTCCATCGGAAAACTGCAGTTTTGTGCTTTTTAGCACTCATCAGCTCGGAATAGGAAGTAACTAGGCTGGAGCCGGAAAAACTATAAAAGGAGCATCTCAGTTACTTCCTATTCCGGGCTGATGAGTGCTAAAAAGCACAAAACTGCAGTCCTCGGATGGAATGACTGAGCTGGCGGTGTATTTCATGAATATTTATTTTTGTTATTATTTCACCGTTTACAAAGGGATGACGTTACTTCCAACTTTCGACACTACTATTTCTTGCAAGTTACGACTACAGAGAGTTCTGCAGTTCATTTATGTACTGTGAGAAATATGGAGTTGTAGAGGAATAGAGATTAAATGCAATTATTCTTGATGGAAATGTATCAAAATTTATTATGAAATAATCCTTATATAAATAATAGCCGATGAGGAAGTAACCCGCGTGTTTCAAAAATGAAACTCGCGCCATGGTATGATAATTTGATAACATGTTTTGGTAATGTTTGGCATGCATGGAAAAGCTTTATTGTGACAAAGCTGAACTCGACTTAACAGTTTTATTGGTAAGACTGTCATTTTAGGAAAACGAAGGAACCAAAACAATTCGCATTTCCAATAAATTATAGGGGGCGCTGCAGCCACTGTCAAAGGCGGATGAAAAAGGTAAAAAAATGCTGTAACTTATAACTTGCTTAGTGAATGACAGTAATTTATTATATTGTTTGTAGGAAGCTTTCTTTTCTAGTGTTCTGAAATTACATTACGCTATAAACTATCTGAAGCCTGTAATTTACCCCAAAGGAAACACGTGGAGTGGAATGTTTTACCTTTTTCGGTAGTATTGTAAATCACAGCAAGGTAGCGTATTCGAGCTCTGGAGATGCGAATTGACGCTATCTCCTCGAGTTTAGGGTTAATCCACTGGTGTTAGGGTTAACATTTCAACTATCAAAACATCATCAAACAGGCAATTGCTTCATCCAAATGTAGAAACAATTTTCATTGGTCATACTATGACGGGCGACTTTCTAGTTTTTTATAACGACCTATTGGCAATGTAAAGGTATTTATTTAATTACTGATCGTAGATACGGTAGCAAAGTTTTAGTTTTCTTTTTGAATGCTAGTTAAGTGCTTCAGTTGGGCTCTTCTCACGAAATATTTATTTTTTATTGTAAAGCAAATGCCAAAATGTAATATAAATTGATTTCAAACCACCTTCACCTTTTCAATTAATAATTCAATAAGTTTGTTCCAAAACGGTTGTACTTACAAGGTTTAATGTTACGTATGACGTGCATTTGTGTAAAATATCGCTACTTAAAATCATAATTAAGTATCGAGAGCCGCCTGCCTTGTCTAGTGGTCAGAGGAGTCTGACTGCGATAGGGAGGTTCAGGTTTTGAATCCTATGGTCGGGCATGGATGTACTTTCTCTCTCCTGTCCTTGTCTTTCCTTTGTGTAAATGTGTTGTTGTGCTATGAATGGTTGCCTACCCTATAAATGGGTACTTATGGTATGTGTGTACTGTGTAAGTCGAACTTCACAAAAAATCACGGTTCAGGTGGAAAAGTGAAGCAGCGCACCTCAAGTTGACAATCTAGATGACACAAGAGAACAACAACAAGAATGAAGAAATTCTTTTAAGAGCTTAGCTGGTATATAATAACTGAGTACGAGCAAATTACTCCAAATAGCGTAACAGCAATATTTTTGTTTAAGGGGAAAATATCTGCTGCCGTTATTTTCATATAAGAATGCCCCACAATATTGATAAAGTGTTCGATTTCTTTGGAGAATTCTTCTGCTCGGTAGGAGCACTTTCCAGCGGCATAGATTAGTGTTTCCAGCAACTTGAACCTCATGTCAATGATTCTACCTGGAACAAAACACAAAATAAGTATTTGCCAAAGATCAAAAGCTGAGTCAAGAATTGCAATTCCTCGGTTGTGTGCATGTTCACAGTCCCAAGACTCAATAAGAATGTCATATGCACTGATACAAGATCTTATGAGTACTTTGGAAAGCCAAAGAAAGGTCACTTCTTTGAAAATCGAATCGGTTGTTGATGACAGTTTTTGTAGTTCGCAATATGCAAAACATTGGTTTTTAATGGATAAGACACACCACTTGTTACTCCTGAGCATTTTCTTTAAGGAATTCTCGATCAATTTTAAGTTTCTTTCAATTAAACAGCAACTATAAACGGACAATGTTATAGAGATTGGTATTCCAATGTAAACGTAATAAACATAAAACAACCAGTGTAATGTATAAACAATAAAAAATGTAATAGACGAATCGATTGCTGCTGCTTTATGTGCTGTGATAACATACACCGAGTATAAGAAATAAAACATAGAGAAAACGAAGTAAAGCAAAATCATTGCTTTTATGAAAATAAAAGAATTTTCCTTCTTTGTGTATGATAATTTTGACAATGAGTTTAACCTTTTGATGCATGTAAAAATCTTTCTTCTTCTGATAAAAAGCAAATATCGAGTAAGAAGAAAAATGACTATATCAATTATTCCAGAAATATAATAAGTATCTCAATGTAGTATATCAATAAGTATATCAATGTAGGCTCCAAATACAATTGTAAATATCAAGTAAAGATATGAAAAGAGTATTTCAACTTTTGTGAACCAGTTTAAGGAAGTGAAGTTCTCAAATAGCAGACTAGATCTAGTACTGCTTGATCGAAGATCTATTCCAAATGCAATCAAACATTTTGATAGTATGTTTAGTACTTTGGGATTATCGGATGAAGCAGTTTTCGAATTGTATCCAAACATCAAGATTTCAGCTTTTTACGTAACTAAATAGTAGAATTGCGGCTAGAAAAGAGTCTTTAAAATATTAACAAGTACGCGTCCTGTTTTCCCATATCAATTCAAAGTTCAAAAGCAATTCCAAACTTGATTCCAAATATCCATTCTTTAAAGATTCATCTAGTTAAATAAGAAAGCACGTTGAATTCGTTTCATATTTCAGGGAAAAAATTCGGTAAACGTATTTGACACTTTGTCAAATGTCACCCAACTTTCTCTTTAATATGTTAAAACCGCAAAACAATGCGTAGAAAACACTGTATCAGTGGAATGAACAATAAGTTTTTTATTTAAATATATTAATGCAATGTGCATTATTGAAGTTATTTTATTTCTTAAATAGTGTTTATTTGGACGGCTACACATCAGTTCTTTAAGCCCAGTTTAAATCACATCAAAGAAGTACAGTTTGAGTTCTGGCAGTTTGCCTCATGAAATACTGAAAATGCAAAAATAGTAAATCAATCATCAGCGGTGTGATTATAATTACCAATGAATATGCTTCGCTGTGTGCCTTCTATAGCAAGTACTCTTTATAAGTCTAATCACCTTAAAAATATTCGAAAAAAGAATATGCAGTTCTGGCAATTATTATGTGTTTGACATGTGCTCAAGCAACGCACTATTTAATGCTACGGCATAACGACGATGGTCAATAAATTTGAAACGGTCTGCGTTTAAACATTTTGCATCAATTCACTGATATCTTTTCAAGGATCGAAGTCACTAAAACTTCAGTTCTAATAGCTGATTTCGCAAGATATCAGTAAGTATGAAGTAAGCACAAATTTTGCGCACAATTATATTTATTAAGCATCCAAACGTGCAAAAAGAGTTTAGTTTCTTTTTACAAAAGTTTAAAGTTTCAGGAAATAATTGATTTTCTATACCAATTTTCAAGATTATAGTGCTACTGTATTGTTACTGAAAAATGATTTTAAAAGAATAAAAGAGACAGAAGCAACTGTGTATGTACTTACAAATAAAAGTGCACAGTTGTTTCGTATTTAATCTGTAATCTGTAAGCTTTCATATCGGTTTTTTATGCATCTCGCTTATTAAAGTAAAAGTAAAGCTGCATTTGTTTTTGGAAAAAGATTTTTGCTTTGTTATAAACATAATAAAAACATACACTTGCATTTTGTTTTGTCTGATTTTTTCTAGTATTTTTTTTTTTTTGGAACTACTCAAAAAATAAAAATAATGATAGTAAAACACTGGATTTTGACTTTATTTGAACACTTTTACTTATTTTTATATTATTATAAATCCACTATATTTTGAAGCAAAGAAAAATGTTTTTTTGACTAAAATTAACAAACTAAAAAAGGAATTAGTTCGGTTCGAAGGAAAAAATTATAAATTAGCTGTTTTAGATTGAAAACATTCTCTGCATATGAAATGCTAAATGTATCACCTATTAGGGAAAGCAAAGTATGTTGATTCAACGTGTGTAAGGTAACAGATTTTCAGGTAAAATCTCCGCCTTGTTTTGCAGGAAATATACTAATTTGAAGTTAAGGAAAGTACATGGCAGATAGTATGGTAAGAGATAAAACACGTGTATACGCACATGCAGTCAGCAAGCATTGCATACATGCAGTAAAATACTTTATCAATGTTCTTTATATATTTAATGAATTTATTGTGAAGAAAAGAAGCCATACGATAAAACTTATGTTTAGTAAAATGATCAATAAGCTTGTACCTTGATATTGCGTGGCGACTGTAATCTACAGGTAAAAGTTTATAATCGAAAAATAAAATTCTTAAGTTTTTAACATTTCCTAACACTTATAAAAATCTTCATACCTTATAAACCAAGATAGTGGGAGGAGGGGGGTGAACAAAAGCAATATGAACAATACAGGCTTGGCTTCCGTTCGACGAACCTCACCGGTCGACCGGTGAGTAACCGGTTGCTAACCGCAGCGTTCTTGAGAGCTACCGGTTAACTGGTTGCTTCCGATGTCGTTTTATGAGCCTCACCGGTCTACTGGTCGACCGCAACTCTAGCTGGTCGATTGGTTGATGGAACCACGTGACATTTTTGTCCAATTATATGTATTTTTAACCTGCGTGTTATTCGTCTGCGTCATGTCTGCGCAAGTAACCGGTGATCAACCGAAAGCGTTCGATGAAACATTGGTTCGTGAACAACCGGTTAGCAACCGCTGACGTACTTGCTGTCACGTGATTAACCAACCGGTCGCTACCGGTCGTGCTCGTCGAACGTAAGCTTAATATGTTTCCTAACAGGCGAAAACTGGGTTCTCCTAAAAGGAGAAAAAGTGTTGATCAAAAAGGGTTACAAAACCCCGTGAAATTAAAGTTTTGAAAAAATATAAAACATATTTTGGCTGATCTTTATGCTATTTGGTCTCCTGATTTCTAAATTGACCTGCATTTTTTCCAACGCATCAGGATTTTTTGTAAAATTAATTTCTTTGTTCACTAAAATTCTGGTTCAAAAATAAGTCTCTCGACCAATTTTGTACGCAGTAACTGGCAACAGTATTTGTTTTCATTGAGATATAAGGTAGGTGCTTGTAATAAAACCTACCTAAAGGAGATTTGAAATAAAATAAAAACTATGTATCCGAATCAACAAACTGTAATATTAGTTAAACATACAGACCAATTACTATAAGAAACGAACAAAAAATTGTCACTTTTGCCGAAAACAAGCATACAATTAAAAGTGTTTAAAAACCTTGTCTTTAGGCTTTATTATACTCTGGTAGGATAATAAGGCCTAAGTATTTTAAAGCGCATAAATCATCAAAAAAAGCTTCTTGCACTGAAAATTGAGATCAATCACAATATATATATATGCATTATTCATGCTTTAAGTCTTCAATACGACAAAAAAATCTTTGTTTAACAGCCGTCAGGGCACTTAAAAGTATTTTTGTTATAGACTGTCAAAACCGACCCATTCTTTACGATACCAACTTGCCGTATTTTACACATAGTCTCATGTCATTCATCTTTTCCTCCTCACAAGCGTGACAGTACCACCAACATCGTTTTATTTCATATCATTTCCATACTTGAGGGTTTACGTCTTTTTTCTTATCTTTCTTTTTTTTTTGTAAAACAAGTCTTTAGTGACTGTAGTTCCATTATAATTAATGTCTTTTCTTCAATCAATTGGTGTTTTTTCATAATTTTTCTCTGGTGTAGGCAGAAGCTCCTGAAATGCTGTACTTTTAGATTAAGCGAGCCGCACATTGTCTTCTTCATCGTCCGAACTTGAACTGTAAAACATACATACGGTAAAACCTCCCAAAAGGTCTGCTTGGGGTAATACTATAATACGGAACCTATTAGTAAATATTCATAATTACTTATAACATAAATAATATTGAGAAATATTAATGTAAGATGTAAACCCAACAGGCATCGCTATAAAAACAAAGAAATATTATAATAAGGTCTTAGACCTTCATAGCCGCTGATATCGTGAATAAAGAAATACACAAAAGTATAATAATTTTGTTTCAGGTTTTTACGGGGGGTTAGAACGAAAAAAAAAAGGAAACAAATCCAGTGAATAAACCCCCTCCAAGCACAGAACAAATACGTCATTTTCTTCTATCATTTTTTTGTAAATGCGAAGAAAGAAGTTACTACTAGAGATTTATATAAGAAAAAGCATTTAAGAGCTTATTTTTATTTTAAATGCGAACTGTTTAATCGCTGCGGATGTTCAGTTATAGGTCGATCTTCCCTATTAGGTATCATTGTTCTGTGCAAATAGTGTCTGACTCAATATGCTGTCTCAAAGAGGTTGGCAATGGACAGAAGCAGCGCTATTAAAAAACGAAAAAGAAAAAAAAAAATCCTGAAATTTTACGGTAAAAGTCACTGGCAACCATGTTGACATTAACTTTTACCATGTAATATCCTATTTTACTGTACATTTTTACAATAGAATAAATAAGAGTTAAAAAACGCGAAATGTGATCACCAGGTTCGATCTCGTGACCTTCGGCATGCGGCTTAGCTGCCTACCATACAAGCTGGGACACATCGAATGAGGGAAATTACAATGTTATCTGCTTCGTACTGTAAGTCACGTGGTGCATCAGTTGGCGCAGCAATCGTTTTTTTTTTTTCGGTGCAATTTACTGTAAAATTTTTCTATACTGTAAACACTTCATTTCACATTAATAAATACCATAAAAGTTTCCTGAATTTTTAAGTGAGACATGGAACACTTCCAATAATATTAAGGCCATTAAAACTAGTGAAAGGGAATCCGATGATTTCCGTGGAGAAAGTTCATAAATTTAATTTTCATGGAAAAAAATAAGAGTTTTCTTTCCGAATTTTAAAATAACTTTGAGAAGCAAATTACTGAAGAGTTCTTTATGGAGGAAAAGGTTCATTATATTTTTCACAAAAAGTTTGACTATTTACCGCTTATAAAATCCATTACATGACAAAAAAAAAAATCCTTAAAGCACCATTTTACAACTCGTATTTCAGCATCTACAAGGAGCATCTTTCGATACATAAAAGCCGTTGAACATTCAACAGCACACAAAGTGTAACCATACTTTGAAGCGTTAAGAATTCTACTGTTCATACGTTTACTTAATTTTCACTCAAATGCTATAGTTTTCATCGAATTACTCTTGAATTGCATTTTTTTAAAAAACAATTTTATGTCATGCGTGACTGATATAGATATATAGTTCTCATGCTCGATAACAACACATTTTATAAAAATATTCCATTTCTCAGCATAAATATTTTATCAATAATACCTTCTCTGCCTTAAAATTCTTCTTATGATTAATGACATATCATTTCTTCAGACATATTTTTCAGTATTCCAGAAAAAGAAATAAAGAATAAGGATTCCGTTCTCAGGGCAATAATCTGCGGTTTTCCAAATGTGACACATAATAACATAATCTCAACTTAAGATTTTTCAAATAAATCTGAAATCGATCACAAAGATGTGTGGTACTAAATCTACTGCTATGAAAAGTTTTCCATGGCCAATAAAACATATTTTAGAAATATAATGCTTTTGCAAGGGACGGGAATAGAGAGAGAGAGAGATTTCTAACAGTAGTAAAATGTTTAAAGTTTTTAAAAATATTTTGTTTTAAAGGTATGAGATTTAAAATTTTTTGTGAAGTTTTAGTTAAAAAATAAATTAAATAAAAATCTTTGCTTTTATTATTTTTTTTTTGTAAAGACGTGAAAGCTACCATTTTATTTTGCAATGATTTGATAGTTTTTTTTGTGGATTCTATGTTATTATTTGCAAAAATATGAGCACAAGTGTTTATATTTCAGTTATAGATAGGGGAAGCTGCTGTACCCACGGACAAAATTTACTTTTCAATTTTTGCTGATCTCTGGGAATGGAAAATCGATCGGAATAATTTTCTGGCTGAATCTACACCTTGTCATTGAATTTTGCAATTTTTGTCAGGTGAAAATCTCAAAGCTTTCAGCTTCAAAAAAAATTTCTTAAAAACCATCGTTTTTGTCCGTGGGTACAACTCCTTGTTCACCCCGCGGACAGGTGCCTTTGAACCCATAAACATATAAAAAAAATAACATATAAATAAGTCTGAGGAACTCAATTATACTCAATACATTTTTGTGAGCCATTTTATATTGAAATACTTCACATCCATTGAAAATAACATTAAATAAAATATCCAATAGAAATTAAACTTTGAAAATTTATCGAAGGTTTTTTTCTCTTTTTTTATTATAATTTTCATTAATTTTTAACATTAGTGAACTCTTTAAAAAAAGTTATTAATCTTAGGAGAGTTAATGATATTATGAATAATTAATATGTTTTTAAACAAAAAAAAAAAAAAAAAAACTTGATTCATGATAGTGTGACTCATTATGTACTAACATAATAACTTCAATTTATAGGCAAATTGAAACCTTTAACCAAAATTAACCCATTACGAAAAACTCAGTTTAGAATATACCAACGAAAATGTAGAAAAGTCGACTTCAAATGTAAACAGTGTGGGATTGACGATCCGTAGATCCTACAACAGGTGGGGGTTACTTCAACACTATATTTTCAAGACCTACTTCAAATTCGTCATCATTGTTGAAAGCAAATTTCGGACGTTGATGAGGAGGCACCATTTTGAGGTACGTCACATTGTAAGAAGGCTCAGGTTTGAACAAAGGAGACTAAAAATTGCTGTCCATGGGTACACATGGTTATGTGTCCTTGGGTACGAAGGTACGCCATTTTGGTTTTTCAAGACAGTCACATCGACAAGTTCACAATTTTACAACATTAAAAATCAGAAACAAAACCTTCAAAATATAGGGAATCATGACAATTAAAACAAAAATGAATAATGCAATCCATGACGGACGAAAAAAAAATGCTCTTGTTATTTTTTACTTAGATCCTACTAAAACCGGAAAAATGTGATACAATCTTAAATGTTTGTTTGATGGCGTTGAAACTTTCTGGGGTACTGGAGACGACTGTGACACACACGTTGAAACCCAATTAGGATCTCTTTCGACGATACCCGGAATTTCCCGACCAACGTCCGTATGTACAACCGTCCGTGGGTACAGCAGCTTCCCCTACCTAGTTAAGTGTAGACACCCGGAAATTTGAAGAGTTGTAAAAATTCAGTTTGCTATTAATTGCATAATCTAAAGACCAGGCAAGTTAATTTGGTCTCGGTAATAACGGGTAGCTGGATAATTTGGTTGAGAAAAAAAAAAAAAAAACCACAAAAATGCAGTAGCCTAATGTAAAAACACAAAAATAAATAAAAAAAAATAAATTGAAAAAAGTAAATTTAATTAAAAAAGTATGGTGTTGTAAAAGCATGTGCTCATGCTGAAGGCTTGAGTAGATATAAAGTGCTAAGTTATAAAGTAAAATTAAAACCAACCTGTGTAAACCAACCATAATAATAATAACAAATAATTTTGGCAATATCTGCAAAGTGAATGAATAATAGCAGAAGTAATCACGCTATGAACTTAATCTATGATACTTCGTATTGCCGTGTTTGTCTGCAAAGAATGATGTGTATGCTTTCTCTATTTTACGTTTTTTGGCTTTTACGTTATGCATTATTTCTTCCCGAAGAAGTAGAGAAGCGACAAACTTTTTTCACGCGTAAATAAACTAAATTTTGCTGAATAAATGGTAAAAAATGTCCAGTCTTTTTAACGTATATTTCACCCAAAGTCAAGGATTTAAACCTATTGATCGACATTAAGGAGTTATAATTGCTCTAATTTTAAACGGATAAATGAAATTTTTAACCTAGTCATAATGTGCCATAAGTTGGCAGTTAAAGTATTTTTTCCTCAAAAAACCATTAAGTTAAGCAGTGAGAACTAAGGACTTTAAGCTTGAACATTAGGCTGAGTTTTATTTTCAGCGATCAAATGATCACTGAAACTTTCCTGGGTAAGGATATCAAGAGCAGTTCACCTGTGCCTAATGAAACGTTCGATTTTTTAAATTTTTCTATGAATGACTAGTCATTACAGTTTTACTTAGTGTGAAAGATTTTACTTTGAAAAGAATATTTATAAATTGTTTTGAATTTGTTATCCAACAGTTTTTTAACATCCTAGTAGGGCATTTTTTCTTAAATTTGATTGCAATGCATACAATTATTAAATTAACGTAACGCACCATGGCAAGAAAAGTGACACAACTCAAAATTTGGGGGAATGTATTGACTATTGATTTAAAACCTAAATTTAATGCTCTTTCTTACCACAGAAACTACGACAAATTTAGCTTTCCTAACTGGTGCGTGGTGGCGTAAAAACGAAAATACCAATAGCGGCACATTAATGAAATTTCATAATTTAGTAGACTATTTTCGAACTTTAAAGATGCATTATTCATTTAGACAACAAAAACTAACCAGTAAACACCACTTACTATTTTGTTTTTGCAAATTTTGCAATATTCAAGTTCAAGACTAAATCTCTTAACACTACTATTGCATAAAACCATAATTTTCTCTATTGCTGTTTTTTTGAGTTGTATCACTTGTCTTGCCAAGGTACGATAAGTACGTTCATTAGTTACTATACTTATATGTTGGTTAATTCAAAAAGGTCATTTCCGTGTTGAGTTATTTCTTCCTTCTGCTACGCGTATGTTGAATTGCTGCATTAAATATTAAGTGCATAAAATTACATTCAATACAGGGTTTTATATCAATTTATAAGCATAAATTTCAAAACAAATGCAAGGATTTATTATGAAAACACTTTATAAACAAATCTATCCATGTTTAAGGCTTTCACGGCCGGCGTCAATATGAGGAGATAACATTTCCGGGCTTATTGGCCGTGGTCTAGTTGGAGTAGAAATTCCAGACGTTTCGGCTTGCTTTGCTGCAGCCATCATCAGTGATTTGAGTTTGGTGAGCCTGATTCCTGGCTTCGGTGGCTCCGGTATTTAAGCAAACTGCTGCTGCGCTGCTGATCCTGATTGGGAAGCGTTCTCAAGCCGCTGGTGGAATAAGGTTCCTGATTGGATGAGATTCAAGCCGCTGGGTGATCCTGGTACCTGATTCATTGCCGTTTAGGAAACTATGATAAGTCAGCCGTAACCGAACACAGCCAACAAGAAGGAGTCCACAACATCAAATTTAAAGACACAGAAATCTTGGCTACAACATCTCATTACTTTGCCCGTCTTCATCGCGAAGCTATAGAAATTTTCAAACATCCCTTTAATTTCAACAGAAAAGAGGAGAATTTCTATTTACCAAAAACATGGCACCCTGCCCTTAGATTCACTCGCCACAACAGTCTAAAACATACTGTGGTCCCATCCAATCAGAAACCGGCAGCCACCACGGCTTGTGAATCCCATCCAATCAGGTACCAGGATCACCCAGCGGCTTGAATCTCATCCATTCAGGAACCTTATTCCACCAGCGGCTTGAGAACGCATCCCAATCAGGACCAGCAGCGCAGCAGCAGTTTGCTTAAATACCGGAGCCACCGAAGCCAGGAATCAGTCTCACCAAACTCAAACCACTGATGATGGCTGCAGCAAAGCAAGCCGAAACGTCTGGAATTTCTACTCTAACTAGACCACGGCCAATAAGCCCGGAAATGTTATCTCCTCATAAATCTATCCCTTATTTTAGGGTATTTTTCTTGTTCTTTGAGAGTGGAAAGTGACTGAAATGTATCTATAGTACCTACGTTAGGAGACAGTATTAAATTCCAGGAATTCAAAATGTAAATGGTTTTATGTTGTTATCGTAGTGAAATGTACCCTTTTTAAAAATACTGACCAAGCAGAAAATGTTTTCCATGTTGTCTATTTGTCGCGTGCCCAAACTTCACGTTATATTTTCTGATTCTAAACATCCGAAACTCAATTATAAACAAATATATCTTCCTTTCTCTGATCCAGCAGAAAAACACGGCGAATTGTTTTCAGTTAGAAAGTTGTATAATAAAATGGAAGATTGACCAATGGATAACTATTTGTGATTGTCTTGAACGATTGATGCTACAGAGACCTTTGAGTCAGTTTGTATATCAAAAGTTTTTGCGATTTTATAGATCTTATGTTTGTAGAGCTGTTAAGTAAGAAGAAGATATAACATAGAAGTATAAATCTGAGGAAGAAGTAATTTTTTTGGGGGATTAGTTAGCCATAGTTCATCCTCACAAAAGGACGTTCTTGTTAGTTTTAAATTGTCGCTAAAAGTTTCCAAATATCAAAAAAAAAAAAAAAAAAAAATCAAACGTTGTACGCCAAAAAAAACTTGAAACAGAAATTTTGTGACTAGATGTAATAAAAGGAAGAGTTTGAACGCACCAATTGTATGAAGAGATGTGGTGTCTAATTACGAAATGAATCCTTAACTACGAGACTAATTTCGATCGTGAAGGTGTAAATTTTTGAAGTGCAAGTAGTTCATTCTTGCAGGGCTACGAAGTCGTAGGGAAACTGACTACTCTTGGAAATGGAAAACCTTCGACTCCGACTCCATCACCCAAAACATTTCCGACTACAGCTTCGACTCCACAGATCTTGCAGAATTGAAGAAATGGAGGGGGTGGGGATGATTGACCCTGACTACTGGAATTTTACAGCCTCTATCTTTCTATTACGATTCCTTCACCACAGGGGTGCCCATCCCTCCCACCAAGAAGTTCAATGGCGCAAATTCCCTCCCACCCAAAAAAAAAAAAAATTCTAAACCCTCTCTCCCTTTTTCATATTTTATTTTTAGCTCTCTTTTTTGTTTTATTTTTTTATAAATATTTTTATTCATTTATTGTTTTTTAAATATTTTTAATTAATTAATTTTTTGAATACTTTTCATTTATATTTTTTATTTTTTTATTTATTTTAATTACTATCATTGTTGTTATTTTATAAGGAAAGTTCTGTGCTACGCCAATGACATACACGCACAGACACACAAACCAAATAAGTTAATGAAATAAAATATAAACAGAATAAAAATAGAACAAAATATATAATTTAAATTGAAAATAAATCAATAAATAAATTCAAGCAAATAAATAAGCAAACAAAATCCCCCCACCCAATTTTTATGGCAAAACTTGTGCCATAATCCCCCTCCTGTGGGTACCCCTTATTCACCACAAAATCCTTCTGACCTAGACTCCATAGCCCTGCATTTTTAATCATATCAGAATCCTCAAGATCCACAACATGTACTCATGAAAGAAAACAGTCAAACGAACTGACTGTGAAACTAACAATTGACATTTAACAGTATGCTGTTTTTATTTAATAACTAAATTTTGTTTCTATTGTTTATGTATTTTTTAACTGTGTATTTCTACGTTAAATATGTCCTCTCTAATTCACCTAAACTTCATATTAAATGCTTAGCAATGCAGTTAAAACAACAGACGTTTGCAAGCAACGAAATGCTACACCGCGTTAAATTATTTCTTACTTTGCTTCTTTGATTGATTGGAGTGTTGAAATTAGGCTGAATGCAGTTTAAAAACTGTCCTTCCTGTCTCACTGTACCCACTCCTCCGCTACCTTCAAAAAAAAAAATAAAAATAAAAAAAATAAAAAAAAATTAAAAAAAAAAATAAATAAATAAATAAAAAAATAAGAAAATAAAAAAATAAACAGTGGAAAATGTTCCTCCTTTTTTTAATGGGGCAGAGGTAAAACTATATATTTTTGTAACGAAATAATTCTACTTGAATATTTTAAATATTTTTTTACCATTGAATGAAGAAATTAAAAAAAAAAAGAGTGAACAAATGAATAGGTAATAAAACAACGAATTAAACAAATGAACGAAGACGTTGATAAACTAATTGATTAATACACGATAATTAAGAAATAAATAAAAAAATAGTCAATGAATAAGAACATCTAAGGAATGAATAAACGAATGAATTATTAAATGAAGAAATATAAGTGAATTAATTAGTGAATCAATATGTAAGTGATTTGATAAGTGATTGAATAAGTAAACAAAATAAACTCTTTCGCTTTGTCCCGCATACACTTGACTAATTATATGAAATTTTTAAGGGGAGTCAGTTCGCCATATACCGTCAATGTTAATTTGACCAGGTTCATGTACCTTTTTCTGAAAATCTATTAAAGATACAATTATGATTTTTTTTCTGTACCTTAAGTTCACTCTTTTCTCTATAGTGAAGTAAAATTTTACAGAAAGTTTAGTTTTCTTTAAAAAAATTCTGGTGTGTAGTCACTATTTTTTTTCAAAAAATGCCATTTTGCAACAGGAAATCAGCTCTATAAAAATATTTTTGGAATGTGAGAAAAATTTTACTTCAGTACATGCCATTAGATGTATGGAATTGGTGGTAAAAATTTCAAAGCCAATTTATTTTCTGAGAAAGAGGAACATTTGGTTTCAGAAACACCTTTTCGAGATATTGTAATTTAAGGGGAAAAATCATACCTCATCAAAATATGTTTACATTTTTTTAAAGCTCATTTTAATCTACTTCTAATATGAGCACGATCAAGAAGTTTGTATCATTAAAAAGGTATTGAAACTAGAAGTGAGCAATATCGTTCTTTTTAATGATCCGTTCATCACAGTATCGTTCATTCTTTTGATCCGTTCATTTAACTCGTTCATTTGAACGACTTCGTTCACTTCAAAAAAATGCAGGTGATCTCTCTGCACGGCATTTTCACGTACATTCGAAATATGCTTCATTAGATCAGCAATATTCCTTGAAGGAAAAATAACTAAAATGATCTAAAAGTAAGAAAATATGCCTTTGAAAAATGATTAAAAAAAACTTTATTCAAGTTCAGATGTATAAAATAATTATAGTTCATTTCGTAAGATATTTTTCAGTTTCTGAATGGTAAGATATGTTTTCCCTTCCAAAAATCTTAAGTTCCATTTCAAGATGTCACACAATCAAGGTATTAATTTTTACTATATAAAGAACAGAATTAAAAAAAAAAAAAAAAAAAAAAAACTAAACATTTTTTTTAATGAACTCATAAGGACAAAGTAACTTTTTTGGGTCAGAAAGTACAATATTTAGTATTTGCGCGGCTGAAGTCAGGTACAGAAATTCTTATTATTTATCTAACTTTCTGTCGTTAATTTGAATGTTGAAACATGCATATTTTTCTGGAGTGTTTTTTGAAGTTTGTGGGGGCGTCATTTCTTGGAATAATTGAAAACTGCAGGAATACTTAAATATTGTCCTTTTTTAGTGTAAATATATTTGAGAAATAAAATAATGTTACCATCACGAAATTTCACCATTTTTTTCATATAAATGCTTCAGACTAAAAGGGAAGAAAAACTATACCGTTTTAACCTGCAAGACCTTTATTTTCCAAACCGTTAGTCCTAGATGTATACTTCCAGTTGCAAAAATGTTCAAAATCAGATGCAGAGTTAAGATAGTGAAAGTTTGAAGCAAAAATAAAAATGAGTCAAAAAATACAGAATTTTACTTTTTATACGGGCTCTAGGTCCCGTAACTAATATTTAGAGAAATAATCTCCATTGAAAACTATTACTCACACAAAAAACTTGACATTCGTGCGACCAAAACTCAAGGAGATATTTCAGTTCAAAGTTTTAAAGGACCGTACAGAAGATGAGATTGGAACTTATCACCCTTTCAGAAGAATGACAGGTCGTCCTAAGTAAGAAAAACAAAATATTTATATTTTTAATTGCTATTCAAAAATAAATGCAAATGTTATGCCGTGGTACGCAAAAACACACAACAAAACCTCGAACAATTTGAAAAACCACACTCTAAGGACACATATAATTTTTTACACTTGTTAACTTCTATATTTTCCCCCAAAAGGTGTTTTTGACGGCAAGTGAAAAGCGGTGTAAGTCACAAAACGCTGCGTTTCATATCTCGATGAATATTGGTTGTACTAATTTCAAACTTTTTGCTTTGAAACTATTTTTCAATGGCGTTTATTTCCCTAAACATAAGTTAGAGGACCTGGGGCCTGCATAAAAAAGTTAAATTTTGTATTTTTTGACTCAATTTTATTTTTGCTTCGAGTTTTTAATATCACAACTCTGCTTCTCATTTTGAACAGTTTTGCAACTGGAAATACACATCTAAGACTAACGGTTGCGTAAATAAAGGTCTTTCCGGTTAAAACGGAAAACCGTGTTATATGCGTCTAAAACTTAAGCATTGGGCACTAAAAATTAATCGCCCGCTAGGATTTGTTTGTGTGCCAATTTAATTAGAACCATTTAAATATTAAAGGTTTGTGAAACTAATTAATATTTAACAACATACAAGGTACTCGTGATAAAGACCCTAAATATGTGTCTTAACTTAGCCTCGTTTTCGATTATTGGCATAGACGAGGATAGGGATCCTGAAAAAGCAATGATAGTGGATAAATTTCATGCTTGCTCCAGAGAAGCCATGATTCAAAATTTTTTATAATGATTACTATTAATATTGCTGTTGTAAGGCCACAAAATTTGCAACTATGGGTTTTATTTTTAAACATTTAGTGGGGTTTTTCTATTTTCTACTCTAACGGAAATAATAATTTTATATTAGAATTGATTTTTTCCGTTAAGTTGTACCTTAAAATTAAATAAATCATTTAGTAAAATCTCAAAGCAAAAGCAAGCCTCAGATTTTTCCGTGACAATCAGACCAAGTAAAATAAAAGTGCCTAAAATGTAAATAAACTGTTTGTGACGTCAGAAAATTTGCAAAATTGAACTTGCGTGAAATAGTGCACTAATTCTAAATAGAAATACCTATCTCCAAGTATAGTATAGTCACAGGCGAAAAAAAAGCAAAAAGGGTTTTTTAAAAGTGTACTTTAAGTTGCATTTTAAAAAATGTAAATCACGAAATAAATAAAAGAGGAAAAAAAAATATATATAAATCAGACTATAATGTAAAACACGAGAATAAAGAAATGTTTATCAAAACTATGTACGGTAAATATATGTACATAAACTTAACAAAGCTGTTATTATCATAAAACGTATGCTTTTTAAACAAAAAAACTGACCTTTTAAGACCTCAAAACAAACATCAATCACTACACCTATCCAAAAGAAAGATGTGCGTTCCTTTTTTCCCCCCAGCTTTAGCACTGTATACATATATGGTATATTGGTAGTTCAGTCAAGAGTACCGGATAGCTTAGTTTAAAGAAAGAGACTCCCCTAAATATTTGGGAGCTTCAAAATTATTCTACAGTACCAATAAGAACAGCAAGAAAAAAAAAAAAAAAACACACGCAACACTTTTCTTTAAATGGGGGGAAATATTAGAGAGTAATAATCCTTATTAAAATTCTTTGGATATTGAATGTAAAATAAGCAACTAGTAAGTCTCAAGTTGAAAATAAAATCAAATCGTTATAGTAGATGGCTGTTGATTGGAGGGACGTTATAGAAGAAAAAATAACAGCCAGAAAATTGAAAAAAGTTATTTTTAGAAACAATTTTGGTGACAGAAAGCGTGAGAAGGATTTTTGCAGGTGCATGGGACTTTAAATGGAGGGTCCAAACATTTTGTTGGTTGTCCAAACAAGTTACACAAAATATTACTAATGGATAAATTGGAAAATTGCAAATGAACTGTAACGGTTAAAGAAAAATGATGAATAAAGTAGAAAGTAAAAAGGTTCGAAATGAATATACGAATTGTACTGCACTGAGCAAAAGGAAATTTGAGATTGATTAAGTGTTAAAAATTTGAAGATGAATGTATTTTTTTAAAGTGATTTTGTCACATGTGCATCGATGCAGTGTTCCAAACTACTCACTGTTCAAAAGAAAGGTTGTTCATTTTTTAGGTGAACTAACGGATCCGTTCAATTTAAGGATTCGTTCTTTTTGAACCGTTCGTTCATGAACGACACATCCCTAATTGAAATGGAGCTTCAAAATGTGCCAAATAAAAAAAAAATCGAATTTTTGAAAGTATTTAGGGTATTGACTTCCCTTAAAATAAAATAAGATTCATCAAATAAATAAATATTGCACCGAATATTAATAACAAGAACGTACTTTTATCATTTTAAAAGAGTAACAATAATTTTTCACTTACAACGAAACTTTGCAATATGAATCTCATTTTTTCAAAATTGTTTGTGCAGTCGAACCCGCTTAATGGAACAGCCATTTTGCCACGAAAAAATATTCTAATAAGCGGGATTTTCCATTAACCGGGATCAAAATAACACATTCCATTGGTTTGGTACATTGAAAATGTATTACAATAAGTGGGATATTCTATTAACCGATATTATAATAAGCGGGCTCGACTGTATTATCATATATATTTTAATTTTCTTTTGGGGATAACATTTTCTGAAGGAAATATGTTACATGAGCTAAAATATATATTTTAAAAATATTACCAGATAGCGGGCACTAAAAAAAAGAGTATATATTTCACCATTTTATTTTGCCCCGCTATTTCACTTTACTCCGCATTTCACTTTGCCCCACATTCCCCTACTTTTGAAAACTTTTTCAAGGAAAAAAACATATAGTTTTGTATAAAGTGTCTAATCGCAATCAGTGCTTATGTAAGTAGCAGTTATTTAATGTGCCTTTTTCACATCACCGCGTCCGAACTTTATATTAGCTGGACAATAAAACCAGATGCATACGATAAACGTATCTACATATGTTTACTCAACTGCTTTATTTTGATTCAATAGATACTTTCCGATGTTGCTTTAGAAGTGAATTATTCAAAAGTTTATTTTACAGCATTCTTAAATGGTTACAACGTCGGATTTTTTCTAAGCAATCGCTTGAGCTCCTATTTATATTTAAAATTGAAATATACATTTCACGGAATGCTCAGAATGAATGTTATCTTAACATTTCAGGCACTGCGATATTACAGCGCCCGTAGATTTATTTGTAAAGAAAGATGTTTAAACGGCATTAAACTTTGCAGAAGAACACATTGCTTTTGGTAACGAAAATATATCTAGATACACAAAGAAAAGTCAAGGAAGCATAAAGTATTTTCCCTCTTTTTTTTTTCAATGAGCACGTTCACAATGCATTTAAAGTGATATCTTTATTTAAAGCAATGAAATAAATAAGTAATGAAAAAAATACATTTTATTAAAAATCTTCACATGAAAAAAAAAACAATCTTTCACTGTCCAACGGTCTCAAAAAAGTTTTAAAAAATGTCAGCCGCGTGAATGGCCAATAAAAGCATTGCTGTTACTAAGACATATTGACTAACATACTGTTGTAATGTTGAAAATATATTGAAACAAAAAAAATTGAATTACATTTCTATTTATTCTGTTAAATGTATCAACCTTATTTATGACATTCTACACAATCATATAACATACCTTTAATTAACTCTTAGTAAAAGCGTAGCATATGTCAACCAGTCCCGTGACTGCTATTTTTTTAAGATAAAAAAGTCAATCCCAAGAGAGGGCATCCATCACTAACCTGTCAGTTAACAACCGAACTTGATAGCCGATTGCGCCATGGAGGCTTCACTTGAGATGAACTGTTAAACGATGTTAAGTAAACAAAGATCTGCGCATGCACATCGAAGCAGGTTGGTGGAAAGCTGTTTCATGTCTTTTCTTCCCCCCAGTTCACTCTGATTGCACAAGCATAAGAAGCGTAGCTTCGTAACTCTTTCACGATATGCATACTCTTTAAGGTAATGTTTAATTAGTAAATAATGCACAGATTCATGTTCTTTAGAGTCAATAACTGTAACTATTGCGGACGGCGACTTCAACTATTAAATATTAAGCGTCGTTTCTCCACGGTATTTTCAAGATGCAGTCTTTGATTATTAAGAATTATTAATATAACAATAAAGGAGATGTCCAAATCAGCATTCCATGCTAATGTTACCTCTTTCGACTAGATCGAAAAACTTGGCGGGCTGCTTCAGCCCACATGTCGCTGGTTGCGCGTTACTGCGTAATAGTACACGAGCCGTAAATGTCCGTTTTATTTTAGCATAGTGATTTAAAGAAAAAAATAAGTATATATTACCCCTGGCGCAAGTAATTCGTCCTTTAGCTGTTGTAAGGCCCCTATATTTGCGAGTAGACACATCAGCTTAAGATTATCCTTTTTGGAATCGGAGCGCGTGTTTGAGTGGTTGTCTTTTGCTGGCGAGTTATCGCGTTTGGTGATTGTTCACTGTGAGCATTTTTTAGCAGCACATGAATTGTTATAAAATAAAATATTATTTTCGTTAAATTTGGCGAAATCTGAAACTTTGATGTGGTAACCCTAGCAATGCAACAATGAAAAATCCGATCCTGAATGGCTAAACTTACGCTGATGCGCCGGCCTATCTATATAGCGGCATTAGGCGGTTGTCGACCAAAGGCTGTTGCGCATGCACATTCCTTTTGCACTTACTTTTAACTAGAAAACTACCCGTCATGGTATGACGGGTGAAAATTGCTTTTACGGTTGAACAACTGCCTGCTAGATGATACTCTGATAGTTGAAATTTCAACGCTAACTCCAGTGGATTTTTTGCTTCTTCATTCCTCTAAAATAAGTCTTACTAGTAAAACAGTTAAGTTACCGAATCCAGTTCAGCCTTGCGAAATTAAGCATTTCCTGGCATGTCAAACATTATCAAAAAATGTTATCAAAGTATCATGGCGTGGCGCGAGTTTCATTGTTGGCGACGTCAGCGTTACTCGATCATTGGCTATTATAAATATGAGGACGGAAATAAACATTTGTATGAGAATTACTTCTGCACCACTTTTGCATTTAATATAAAGGTTCACAAAGATTCATTAGTTATTTTGCACGTGTTATGCATCTATATAAAAGTATATCGAAACAATGGTTGTGTTAGTCTATTACGGTGACTTAGTGTTGGTGCTTACTATTAACAAAATTATGATGTTGAAAATTACTACTGTAGTTTAAGTACTACATTTGAAGACGTTATATTTTATTCAAAATACTTATCGTTAAACTTATATAAAATACTTATCGTTTACTGAAGACGCGTAAGAAATTGACTTCGTGAATGAGGAAATATTTCAAAATAACTAATATTTTTGTTTCGTACACAAAAGTCTTTTTCAGAAGAATTGTAAACAAGTAATCATTTTGAGAAAAACCAGTAATGGAAATGAATGTTAGTACGTAGAGAAGTGACCACGTTTCGTTGTGAGCGATGTTTTTATTGAGAATTTGATACGGAATAAATGAAATTTCAGTTGTTTTTTTGTTTTTTTCTCATGACGGCTTGTTAATGTAAATTTCTTTATGCGAAAATTTATAAAAAGTTCTTAAAATAATTCTTTTTAAAAATACTTGTTTAACAGAGCTAATGCATCAGTTAAATTCTTCACCTTTATTGAAAAGAGAGTACGTGTTTTCTATATACAGATTATATGCGTAGAAAATTAAGAAAATTTCTAATTATCCTCAATAAAGACAAAATCATTTCTTCCAATGAAAAATATGAATGCTTTAACACATAGGAATTCTTCAACTAAAGCATATATTCTCTGTTTCAATGAAAGGAAGGACAATTTGGTCCTTTCCGAAATTTTAAAAGTATTTTGTTCTGAAAGAGCATGCTTAAAAACATAGGATATGACCATTTTTTAAATAATTTGACTAAGTTTAACGTTTTTTTTTTTGAATTATTTTAGTTGGTGCGCAGATTCAATTTCATTTTTTTACGATTCTGCGCATGACATCAAGTGATGAAATGCCATCTACTGATGTCATTAACGCAGAGTGCAATAATTATTTCGGTTCTTTACTCACATGTACTGACAACTATATGGTTGATAACAAGCGTAGAGCGCAATGTTTAGTTCGCTTCTTAATTATCATATCGTGGAAACGCGGTAATGGCAAGCGTAAGCATTCAGCGCGCGGCAGTTCATCACTTGTGACGTCATAAAGACCACTCCTTACTTGAAAAATCGGACATTAAAAGACATATTTAAAAATTAAACGCTTTGAAAATAAAAGTTTTTCCCGCTCCTTGTTATTTGTTTTTGCTCATTCTATCAACTTCAGTGACTAAAAGTAGTATTTTTGACTGATAGAAACAACCCCTGAAAAACCCCCTGACAAACTATAACTTTCTTCACCCTTTAGATTACATAAAGTCTACCATGATATTAAGCCTACTCATGCAGACATTTCAGTGCTGTAAGACAGAAAATAAATATGGATCAAATAAAATGTAAAACGAAGTATTATAGGTTAATAGATATACGTAAAAATCTAAAAATATTTTTTTATTTCAAAAAATGCTACGAAAATAAAGTTTAGAAACATCGTATTTCAATCATAATCTTCTACCATTTCTTTTTCTGTATCGACTATGTGAAACTTAGGCTCAGTAGAGAAAAGATTAAAAATATGCTGCGTTTTTTTTCGATTAAAATGCTTCCCGCAGATAAAGCTGAAGCTCGTGAAAATCAATTTACTTTGGAATACTCGCTGTGAAAAGTTATTAAAAGCTAACTACATGGAACCGAAATATGATTCAAATGACATGGAACGAAGCTTAGATTGCAATCTAAATTTCCGTGCCAGACATTTTAGAAATAGAGTTAATCCATTCGTGAAACGTTGAACACGCTGTATTAATTAACAAGAAAACAAAAATTGCTTTCCCATCCGATAAAATTTTTTAAAATATGCATGCATCACAGAGCCGTAACTGAGATTGTATCTTTATCAACAATTAACACTTTTCATCAGTTATTTCTTCCTTTCTTTTATTTTTTTTCAAATTACATTTGTTCACAGAAAATAAATTATACTATGTATTACCTGAAAATTCCGCTCTGGTCCTTCAATGCATTCGTATTTTCCCCTAAAAACTAGTTGTCCAACAACCTTAATTGTGCTACCCGGCGAATATCAGTAGTATAAAAATAGCAACCTGATAAGCATTAACCACTACAGCAGCTTCCGTCCTGATGTTGTAATTAGGCTCTGCGTACCCTTCACAATTCTGTCTGGTTAGGTTGACCCCAACTAAAATACCTAAATATTAAAGTGCGGAAAGTTGAAAGTTAAGATTTTATAATCAACCACTTAACAAAAAAAAAAAAAAAAAAAAAAAAACGAAAACAAGCTGGTAAGAAAAAAATTATCAGCAGCTGACACTGATAGAGCCAACATGTAACAAGAGTTCGATTCCTAAAATGAATGCAAAAAAAATCATGCTTTTATTAAATAAAAACTACACTGAGTCAGTAGTTGGCCCTTGAGTTTCAATCCGTAACAGTGAAGCGACATAGTGTAACCAGACTTAAAATAAGAAAAATGATACATATCTAAAAAAAAATTGAAGGTATGTAACTTGTGATTGGTTGAAGACCAGTTTATTCTTTGAAATATCAATAATAATACGTTATTCCGACACCATCCCCTTACAAACTACAATCGTCGTTTCGTTTGTTTCTTTTTAAAATTTAAGATTATAATTATTGAAACAAAAAGCGTGCCTTCGGGCAAACCGGATGTAGGATTTAATCATATATTTATTAATAATTTCTTGACACATGTGCGAACTTAGATTTTCTATTTCAATAGGATAAGTATAACTTTAAAAATCAATTTTTTATGGTGGCAATTTATTAGTCCATTAATTTTATCAGTTATTTATTTATGCTTTATAAATAACCTTATATTGGAAAAAGAAAAAAACAAAAATATGATTATAAATTACCTGATGGATACATATATTTATACTTGAAAAATTTTCTTCTTCTTAACCTAAACTATTAATTTTCTACTTTTCATCAACGGAAAATCTTTAACAACGCTATCATTGTCGATTGTATCAGTCTGTTCTGTAAAATGTTATATAAAATGTCAAACAAAAAATGATCCCCTGAATCCAAATATGACCACTGTTTCTCCTTACCCATTCTATTTTAGAGTTTTGAAAATAGTGCCATTTCCTCCCCCTCCCAATTTTACCCCTTTTTTCACTGTTTTAAAACCGTTATTTTTTTTTTCGAGTAGGAGAGGGCATAGAGAAAAGAAAAGTTTAAAAACATGAACATTTGTCACAAGGAGGGACTCTCAAGGTGGTACTTCTCCCTAAAATATTTTAAAAATCATCCAAACAATCTTTTTTCTTCTTTTCCGCAATTTGTTTTCGATTGTACTTCTCAATGGAAAATCAAAGTATCGGCTACACTTCTAAGAGCGCCATGTCCGAAAAAATGTGCACTTGCAAAAACAAAGTAAATAAATAAAATAAAATAAATACGTATTTAAAAAATAAATAAATCTTTAAGCACCGTATGTTGCTATGAATCGCATCACAGACCTTTAGTCGCAAATCTTCCCTAATTATTTAGATTTATTAAAAAGTTACGATCACACATATATAAATAAAACACAAACTCCAAATTTATATGCCCGGGGTAAACTCGGAAAATACCGGACCGATTTCGTTAACATTTTTAGTTCGCCAAGGTTAGTGCTGGGAAGGTTTATAGACCTATTCGAAAAAATGTCGATGAATAATTCTTTTTTAATTCGAAATTGACGTTTTGGACCCCAAAACGGATCTTTCTACTAGAGGCGAGTTGGGTCCCCTAAAATGGGGCCAACTTTGACTCTCAAACCCGAAGGACACACACACACAAAAAAAAAAAGTGCACAGATTTGAGGGAGTAGAAAGAATCAAGTGCACAGGTTCGAGGGGCAAAGAAGAAAAAAAACGAGAGGGAAACGAAGACGATCAACTTTGAGAGCAAAAAAAAAAAAAAGCGCTCATTATTAACGGAGAAAAAAAAAAAAACAGGTGCATAAAGTTTTTGGAAACACATGGAGGCGCACTCATGGAGTTAGTTAAGGCTGTGACTACTTGCAAGGAAGGACTGGCCTACTGGTCGATGAGCCCTCGAACGTCCTCTGTAAGCCTTCTTTTTTTTTGGGGGGGGGGGGGGGTTACGCCCTCAAACCTGTGCATTTGTTTTCACCCTGAAAACCTTTGCGACCTTGAATCTCACCTCTTTCGGTGTTTTTTTTTCTTTTGTGCCCTCGAACCTATACGCCTTTTGTTATATATGTTTTTGCTCCCTTGAACGCGTGTGCCTTCGTTTTTTTCCCATTTTTGAGCCCTCAAACCTGGGCACCCTTGTTTTTTTTTTCCTTTTTTTTTTGCCCCCTCAAACCTAGCGCCTCTTTTTTTATTTTGAGCCTTATTAAGAGGACAAATTTTCATAGCTATGGTTAGAACTGGCTTGTGTTCATTCAAGTCTTAACTTAAGCATAAAACTTAACTATGCGAACTCCACCTTCCACTGGCATCAGCGAGCGAGACCAAACCTGGGTGGTGGCATCTATCCCCGAAACACGCACACAACACAAACACGCCTACCTATACACACATGGCTACACACACTCGCGCCTGCACACACACACACACACACACACTTGTGAATCTTGATTGCGAAAAGCACAATTTGGATTCAAGACGTAAAAAATTCAAAAATTCAAAAATAATTTTTTTTATTTATTTTCGTTTTCGAACGTGTGCGCCTTTGTTTTTTTCCCTTTCTTTCTTACGCTCTTTAACCACCTGTGCACATTCGAGTTTTTTTTTTTGCGCCCTTCAAGGTTGGCACCCTCTTGGGGGACCCAATTCGCCCCTGACTGCTTGTCGATCTTTTTGATTTAAAATCTTCTCCAACGTGGTTGATCGCTCTCTTTCTCTTCTTACTATGTCAGCTCCAATGATAAATGGTCTGCATTCATGTTAGTATCCAGAATTTCGTGCTCGTGGCTCAATGAGAAAAAATTTCTGAGACAATTTAGATTTATAAGAGTAAAAAAAAAAAACATTTTTGATGTTGATTTAGTGAGACAAACTTCGCCATCTCTAGCAAAGAGCGGTCTTAGAAAAAATTAATTTTAATGTAGTGTTGCATAATTTGCGTTCCTAGCAAAATGCCGCCAGGGGCGAATGCCCCCTTTGCCCCCCCCCCTACTCTACGCCCAAGCCATTACTTAAGAATTTTTCAAGATTTTTCGCTTGAAGTTTTCTTAGTAGACCATACTATGATCACAGGCTCCCCGTTTTTACATGTTCTCCCCTTTCGCCTACATATTTTTTCCAATTTTCAAAGTATTACATTATTTTTCTCTTTTAACGAGCAGAAATATTTCAGCGGGAGTGCAACTTGTTTTTCAAATGAAATTTTAAATTCTTGTTGGTAATTCTGGTTGCCTGTATTTTTGTTTAATTAACCAATTTTATATATTATGTATTATCACTTTTGCTATGATTCTCTTAGAGTTAAAAAAAGTCTTTACCATGACCTCATTTTTTGTAGCATGACTTCTTAGAAACAGCTGTCAGAACATTTCTTACAATAAACTTTCGAAACTCAAACCTTAAGAGAAATAAATTTTCTTTAGAAATATTACGACAGTGATGAAACATATCGAAACATGTGGTTGGACATTAAGAAACACTAATTAGATGCATTAACGATGTATATAATTCTGATTACCAAATATGTCATTAGGAAACAGATAACATAATTGGTCAAATGCATAGTAAGTGATAAAATCAAATCCTTTCAAAATTCAGTTGTAATGTTTTAAATGAAATAATTATCTTCAATTAGGATCAGTGTATTTGAATTGTATTACAGAAACTAAATTGCTTAACATTCTATATTATTTAGACCGTTTATATTTTAATTGCTATAAGCAAACATTTTATAATTATACAGTGGGGAAATATAAATATCATTTGGAAGACGCATTTGAAAAATTTAGTGCATTACGTGTATAGCCTTGAATTTCCCCGCAGGTACTAATGTTAAGTTAAAAAAAAAATTACAGCATTTTTGACATAACTTTATGCATGCAATTCTTTTCGGCAAATAGTTTCGCAACAGCATAAGAAGAAATATTTGTAATAAGAGTATGGAAATTACTCAATGTATAAACGTTAAAGCATGCTGCTTATGAAAACTTACAAAGACAATTCATAACACTTATTTCGTGTTATTCACTAAATACAAATGTACGTACCATCCTACATGCCGTCACTGTAGAACAGTCAATTAGCTGTTCTTCCTTTTTATCATAATTTACTGCGATTTTACATTAGTAGCAATAGTTACTTTACATCTAATTTCTCTTTCTGATGTTAAGGACTTAGGATAGAAACACATTTTTTACATTATCCCCCGAATCCCTCTGCAAAGGCGGAAAATAGGAAACTTAATTGGTTAAGGCCCATCTCGACACGGGCTATTTCTCGTTAGAAAAACCGTACAAGAACGTAATCTTTATGCTTGCTTTTAGAGTTTTGCTTTTATTGAAGAGGTATTAAGGAGGATTTGCTTCCACATTTTTCGTGTAAGGAACAATAATGGAAGAGAAAAAATTCTTCCCGGTGCTAAATGTTCTTTCGGTTTTCGTCTAGGCTATTACAACTTAAAGAAATATTTTTTTCAATAAAATTTTATTAATAGCTTAGTTTTTTTTTTTTTTTTTTTTGTATTTTGCTATTATTTGAAGTGCTTTTAGATTGAATTATTGCGTTTAATAGTTGTTTTTCCTGTAAAGTTACTTTCTTTGCTGTCTTGCTATCATAACCATTAATACTTTGGTAGCTTAGCAGCCATTAACATTCGGGCGTTTAGCTCCTCGTTTTGCTTTAACTATTTTTGAGCAATTAGGATTGCTTATTGTCGTCAATTTGCTCAAAAAAAAAAAAAAAAAGAAAAAAAACTTGATTTTTCTCTTAAAATTCATTTTTTTTTCTGATTGGTTGATAGGACTCACGTGACATAAGCAAAGATAAATAAGAAAATGTATGCAATGCTTGTATTAGTTTCATGAGAATGGCTTGGAGTTGTTGGGTAAGAGAGGATTCAAAAGATCAGAATTTCCGAAGGAAGTTATTTATTTCTGTTTCATCTTTATGGAATCGTGATTAACGAGTACATTAACTAAAAGAGCGAATAACACCCTTTTGCAAATTTGGAAGTGAAAATACATGTATATTCGTACTGTCAACTGCAGGAACTAAGTGATTTTTGTTGGATCTGAACAGATATTCCAACACACGATTAGTAACAGTTACTTACGATCAAAACAACCTAATAAATGTAAATTTAATTTCAAATTATTTTTTCAGAAAAAAAGAAGTACACTAGGCTCAGACTAACCAGCACCAACATAACAACTGCAAATAGTTAGTTGGTTAATACATTAAATCCCAAATCATAGAAACAAAATGGGGAATTTTAGTCATGAATTTGTGTTATGTTCAGTCACAGTTCTACCTTTTAAATCTTTAACTTCAAACATGCAGGTCGTATATAGTCCGACCGCGAACAAGTGACCCTTGTCAATCATTTGAGAAAACGAGTACATTCCTTAAAATAGGTAGAAGAGTACATTCCTTAAAATAGGTAGAAAAGAAAGAAAGGAAGCGTGCTATATTTTGGAGTTGAGCAACATTTTGGCGATAATAAAAAAAAAAAAAAAAAAAACAGGTTCATAGTATATTTCCGTTATGCGATTATTTAGGCATTAAGTGTGGGAAAAGTTTTGCATTCTTTTTTGCAACCCTACTCTCGCTAATTTTCAAATGAAATTTATTATAAGAGGCGTTGTTATCTCTGACCTAGGCTACTGAAATAAGTGAAACCAAGACCCACCCACTAACGTATGATATGATCTGTCCAATGAGACATCTGCTTTGACCACATAAATTTAAAATGTTTTACGTCTTTGACTAAAATCTTTAATCCCAAGGTGACGTATTCAAACTCAGAACTTGTAAATTACATATCAAATTTCTTCTCCATATCACCCCTTCATGAAAGTAGACAATTCTGAAAAAAGGCGGATCAAAGGACAACTCTTAATGGTCACACTTTATAAAATCTTGAATTGATAAAGAAAATTCATGAAAAAAGAAAGACGTATGCTTTAAGTTTAATTCTTCTTTTATATATTGATTCTTACCCCGTCAAAAGTTTTTCACGACGTTAATGCACTTCAACGTGCATATCTTTCGTATAAACTTTAAAGTATTTTAAAATAAATTTTCTTTATCCGTGAAAGACTTAATTAAAATACTGTAATAAGAAATTTAATAATAATTACTTATCAAAACAATAAATTAAATTCATTCAATAGCTTTCGATACATTCTTATTTAATTGCAAATGTCATTTTGAAAAACAGAATGAGATAGAATTTCAAAATTTTATTTCTAGGTTTAAAAAAAAGTAAAAAAACCCGAAGAGATAAAACAGGCGGGATAATTTGTGTCTGCAGTAGAAATGGCTACTTCTAATGGCCTTGAAGGAAGTTTATTTAACAAAATAAACAATTAGGAGAAAAGGGTGCACATATGAGCACGAGGGCACATGTGAACATAGTATGTTTTACTAGGATAACGTCAAGCAAAAAATCCTAACAAAATATTCTCAAGTAATGACAGTACCAGCCCTACTTCTTAACCAAAGTTTCAGAGCAAGGAGCCAGTTTATGTTCCTGTGGTGATAGCTTCTTTGTTTTAGCGGATGCTGATGTACTTTTAACACTGCCTTCTTCGTGTAAAAATATATTTTAAACCACTTAATAAGCTAAATTTAATTAGTGCAAACCATTATATGAACATTAAAGTGTATTTATCCCAATGTTTAAATTTTGTAATTAAATTAACTTTTTTTTTTGTAAATTCGTTCTATGGTAGATGACGGGGCACTTGTGAACACAACACGTAGGGACACATGCGAACAGTTCCAATATTCTCTCCCCAATATAAATATTAGTGTAGGCTTGTTATAAGTGTTAAAAGACATGTAAAGATTTATAATTATTATTTCACTGCAGTTAATTTGTAAATTTATTGTTAAGTATTAGTACATAACAAACGAGCTGATATGTGCATCACATGACTTCCTTTTACTCCAATTTAATGTCATTTCCCCATTACTGGCAGTTTTAATGTGATTCAATAGTTTACTCTCTAAATATCACCAACAGTGGCAAAGTTGAAATCAGATTCAAAAAAAAAAAAAAAAAAAATCGTCAACTTTGTCGCCAGGTTGGCGACAAAACTTGGCGAAAAAAACCCTCGCAATATATCGTCAAGTGTCCGCCAAATTATAACACCAATCGAGTTTACATCGAAATTAACAATGATTTCCCCCCAAAAAGGAAGAAAAGACCCCTTCAGAAACACCTGAATGCAACCAAAAGGAAAGGTGCACAACTAGATCTCACTAGGAGTCTACTTACCAAATTTCAACTTTCTAGGACATACCGTTCTTGAGTTATGCGAGATACATACACACATACACACATACGCACACACGCACTTCCGCACATACATACGTACATACAGACGTCACGTGAAAACTCGTTGTGATTATCTGGGGAATCGTGAAAATGGATATTTCGCGTGTTTATACGTTCTTAGGCCCTTATCCGCGTGTGGTCGAGTCGAAATGAAAACTCAACGTTCATTCGGGGGTGAGTAAAATGGAAATTGAGGTCGATTTTTGAGTAAAATTTTTTTCGCGAATACAATACTTCCTTTTTTGTAAAAGGAAGTAAAAATTATTTATTTTATAACTTTTTATCTTTTAAAACCTTTAATTTTTTAATAGTTGGCCAAAAGTTTAGTGCTATATAATATTTGCAAAGAAAAAACTTGACAAAATAAAATAGTCTTTGCTCTTGTGATCCAGTGATAAAAACATGCTACCAAACTTTAAAATTAGACATTGAGCGGAGTTATATTGTTCGGAAGAAATATTTTCTTAATGACAGTTGCTGTTGAATTCAAACTGACTCAGTATAGGTTACAAATTCTTGAATGTAATTAGTATAGACGTATATGCTTCATATAACGAGTTTTTCGTTGAAATATGATGCTACTCCTTCGTTTCTCAATCGTGTTCACACGTGCCCCCACTTAGGGGCCCATGTGAACAATTGAAGACATTTTATAAAAATTCCATAAAGCAAAGAGATATTTTTAAAAAAAATCTGAAAATTTCCATGTCACAAAGAAATAACTATTCAATCATGGGGACTCTTTTTCTATGAAAAATTGATAATATTTTTGGAGAAATTAAGAAATGAAAAAAATTGTTTACATGTGCCCTCTTCCCCCATAAATAAATAACAAGAAGTTCCGTCTAGAACTAAACGAGCCTACTTTCTCGTATACCCATACTACTTTCTAGTACCTGATCAATATTCTCAAAAATAGCTAAAATCGCAAATTGTTTCAAACAAATTTTTAAAATATGTTAAGCTGATTTATAGGAATAAATTACTCCTCAATCATCTAAAAAATTAGCTAATACACATTTTTCCATTAATTTTTTTAAAACTGCTTTCAAAACGAAAGAATAATAAAAATTAATAAGCTCATTAAAATAAATACATCATATCAAAAAAAAAAAAAAAAAAAAAAAAATCGTTTCTTTTTCCCCTGCTGCCAAAAATAATTTTTTAAATGAATTATTGCACTATCAAAATAAATAGAAACAATAAAATGTCAACTTAAAGAAATAATTTTCTTTGTCAAAAAAATAATAAAAAGAAAACGTCTGCGCATATTTTTGTGTAGAAATAGAAATGACTTCGAGTTTATCCGCCAAAAACTAAATACCTAAATCAAAACTTTAAGCTGTGGAGTCGGAGTCGGAGTCAATCCCATTTTGAGATAAAGGAATCGGAGTCGAATATTCAAGAATCGGAGTCAGTCATTTGTCCTCCGTGTATAAATTTTTGCCAAAGCTACGAAATCAGAGTCGAAGTCGGGGAGTCGGAGTCCGATTAATTGTTGGGCACAGGAGTCGGAGTCAGGTGCCACTCAATTGTAGGAGTCGGAGTCTGGAGCTGGCGGTAAGAGCTATTTCCAACAAAATTTGTTTGAAGTAAATCCGCCTTCAAGTACGGAATCTACATTGACTTTCAGTTTCCCTGTAGGCGCTAATGTTAAGGATTTGAACTGTTCAAAATAGAACGGAAAATTGTTCAAATCAATAAGATATTTTATATACAAGTTTTTCATCAAAAGTTTTTTCCTACGAAGTTTGTTTGAAGCAAATTCGCCTCACAGTTCGGAATTGCCTTGAATTTCCTTGTAGGCGCTAATGTTAAGTTTTTTTGAACTGTTCAAAATTGAACAAAAAATAGTTCAAATCAAAAAATGAAATTTTGGAAGGAGGTGTCCTCGCCGAGATCTTTCGAACAAAAAAAAAATTGTTCGAATCGAACTATTCACTCAAAAGTTATTAGGGGGGAGGGGGACAGACAAACAGACCGACAGACATTTTTCCCCATCTCAATACCCTACTTCCCAATTTTTAATTTTTCGATATTTATTTAATTATTTTATTTGACTTTTTTTTGTTTTTCGCGATAATTTTAAGATGCATTAAGCTTTCTTTCATTCTTTTTTCTTCTTTTTCTGACTTTTACTGGGAAAGTAGGCTAAAAATTCAGTGAAAGTTCGAATAAACGAGGTTCTGATTAAAAACGTTTCGGATAATCGTGGTTCCAGATTATTTAGTAGCGATCCTTTATTGGATCTTAAAAAAAAAAAAAAAAAAAAAAAAAAAAAAACCACAAGAAGAGATGGATGGAATCGGTTCAAAATATTTAAAATCTAATGCCTATATTGTTTTCTCTGTGAGAGTAAATATTCCTATAGGAGATTAGTTTTTGCAAAGCGAAAACTTTGGGCCCGTTCGCATTTTCTAAGTTGAATGCATGTTCTTTAACTTAATTTAACTCTTTCTGTAGATTAAGCACGAAGCTGTTTTATGTGAAATTATGTACTATGCACATGAAATAAAAACCCTTCATTCCCAAAAAAAAGTAGGTTTGATTGATGATTTGCAAACATAAAATTGAAAGATTTTCATTTTGAGTGGCAAATGTTTTGGAAAAAAATGGAAGAACTTCCCTTTTTTATTCTTTTTCTACCATAATTTAAAAAAAAAATAATCTTAAAAGATTTTCCTTTGTAATTGTTACTCTAATACATATATTTTAGATAATACGTGATCAAAAGTTTGCATTAATTACATTAATTATTATTTTTAGTGAATACACGTAATAATAATGTGTTAAAAATTTCCGAGGGGGAAAAAGTAATCTTTCGTTAGATTTCAGTTTTTTCTTTTCAGTTCATTTTTGTTTGAACTAGCGTATTTCGCTAATTTATTATTTCGCTAACATTATTCCCAATAAGTATCTATTTTGAGTTTATGGCTACATTATTTGGAATCTTTAAATGAGTATGCCACATTATGGATATTGTTCTTTCCTAAGATAAAATATGCTCAATTTTTCTTAATGCTTTTATTAAGGCAGAATATAAAGTTATACCAGATCAGTTACAGCATTCAGAGATCGAAGTTTTGCTTTCGCTTAGAGCCCATTAATTCAAAATAGCCACAACCGAGCTGTTGGCAAATAACCTAACATAATCACTGATTATATCTTCATAATGGCAGCTAAAAATATTTCAGAAGACCAGCTGGTTTGCTACTACTGAGATACTAAGTATCTCAAATGATTAAGATACCATAAAATTTTGCAGTTCGTTTTATAAAGACATGTACATATTCGAAAAAAAATCTTAAATGCTTTACCGTAAAATTTCACTACAAAATAATAATAATAATAATAATAATAATAATAATAATAATAATAATGAGAAACCTCTTAAAACTCTGACGACACCCTTCATGCTGATGCGCTTGAAAATACCCCGCTGTATCGAAATACGGCCTCTGTTTTCCCTCATTGTCCACCACTTTTTACGAATTGCGGCACTCGTCTCCCCGTCTGATTTTCTCCAGTTTTTGGTAGATACATAGCCTTTTTTTATTTGGAGGGGAAGGTAGCATTATCTTAACTGTTAAAATATTTCTGAAGAAATAGAGAGATGAAAGTGTTCAAAATCATGAACATTTGTTGTTACAAATGTTCATGGATTACAAGGAAGGAGACTTACAGATTTATTCCCGTCTAAAATAATAATAAAAATTATCAAAAAACGTTATTTTTTGCTGGATTATATTTTACAAACTTTTCGCATATTTTTCCATGTAAAATATGAGTACGGCCTCACTCTCATGAGCCTCATGTCCGAAAAAATTTTCACATCCTAAAATTTTTTTTGTAAAGAAGCATGGTATGTTGCATACTGGCCTAGTCACAGATATTCAGTAATGAACTTTCCCGTATTATTCATATATTTTTAAGTTACATTCACAAATGTAATTAAGATGAAAAAATTAAATTAATTATGCTTATTATATAACATACATGTATATTTATATTTCTGGGGGAGACAGCGGCTCCTCTGTTTTTACTCTTTCATAAGTGAAAAAATTGGAAAACAACCCCCTAAAGAAAAAGCAGTGCTTTTGATGATTACTTTTATCACTTTAGGAGGGAATATACCCATGAGTCTGTCATCTTTCAACAATTGTTCATGATTGTGAACGTTTCGCCTTTCTAACCCCCAACAATAATGTTAACAATTAATATAATGCTCTCGTCCCAAATGTAAATAATGATTATGAAACTCGAAAACTAAAATTAAAAGAAAGTTAAGGGGGGGGGGGATTTTCTTCAAAAGAGGTGGATGATGCGAGAAAATGTTGATCCTATTTGGATTCATGGTGTCATTATGTATAAAAATCAGCAAGAATAGTGTCGAAATATTTTTATTTATTTATCCTTTTGCCTCGCTGTGTATTTTTGGATCGATTAACATTGCTTAGCTCATGCCTAAAAAGCAGAAAATTAAAAAAAAAAAATAAATAAATAAACAGAGTGTGCTTAGATTGCATCTGATTTAAGAGTGTTTTGAGGAGCAATCAAATTAAAATCATTGTTTCAACGATTCTAAATAGTTTTTTAAGGTATAGGTTGTAATGTGTTCTCCGCGAAGGCATTTGATTATTTTCGTCGTGCTAAGGAGTTCACAAGCGGTTGCATTGTAATTTGATTATTTGATGTATTTTTTAGCACTTGCAAATACATTCAATGTATGTGTATGTTATTGAATATGAAGATACTACTATGTTATATGCAGATACACTTCCGTGTTTTGAGTTACAAATTGTACTGACAGTTTATTTAATACGCGCCAGGATGCACCGTGGGAACAGCTGATAAAAAAATTATTTTTGCACCAATTGCTCCAAAACTGCAGAGCTTTATTTACCTTATAAGACGGTAAAAAATTACTAGAAACAAGTACAGTTGTTGAAGATTTCATTTATTATATGTATGAAGACATCGTTCTTTTCTTTCCTTTTTTTTTAAATTCAGTATGTTTGCTAATTTCTAGAAAACAGATGAAGGTGAATTTTTTGAATTAATCTATTATGAAAACCACGATAAAGTTAACAATTTTTAATTAACACTGTAACGTAATTATTCTGTACTGAAACAAGAAAAAAGACGAACCGTCTTTAAAATACCTCTTTAATAATAATTAATATATTTAATGAACTAATTTAAAAATTTTGCTGACGATACAAAAAAGAAAAAAAAAATCTTTAGAGAGCGAATTAGATTTTGTACGAACATGCATAAATTTAATTATGAGCAATTCTGACATTGCATATTTCGTTAACGTAAAGGTGGATGAAAAACTCTATTAAAAATGCAAATCCACGTTAAAATTATTTATGCATTGTTCACGCTAATTAGATTCGTATTCCGCTGCAATAGACACTACCTTTAGTTTCATTTGAAAATACTTCAGTTTTTTTCCATTCTAAAAATCTTTTGGTTCAGTTAAACTAAGAAATGAAACCGTTAACCTAAAAACTTTAATTAAAATTCCCACAAGAGGGAAATTTATTTGCTTGAGCACATAACGCGACTGTTTTCTTCTTTTTTCTTTTTAAAATAACCTAAGGAAAGTTGAGGCACTTAAAACCGTAAACAAAAGATATTTAATGAGGTCCTCGTTTATGAGGCATAATTTTTGCTGTTACATTTGAGAATTGCTTAAGCGGTATTTGCTTATTTATTGTTTATTGCATTGCATTGTTCGTTTTGTTAGCATATTTTTTTTAACTTGTACTTAAGTACGCTTGTGTTTGCACCCATATATGAGTGATTTTATAAAAGTGGGGTAGTTTTTTGTTCCACACTGGTACTCTTTTCCAGTTCCTAGATTCTTCATAAAAAAATTCTTTAGGACAGTTGTATACTTTCTCAAGACTCTCATTCTAATACACTGTAAAAAAAAAAAAAAAAAACTGAAAAGTTACTGATTATTTTATTGTAACGATTCGGGATTTCGATGGTTTTTATCCTTTTCCTGGGAAAATCAAGTATTATTGTCAAAAAAATTCCTGAATTGCTTGAAGTTGCACAAATGCAGAATTCTCATTGTTCTGAAAAATATTTTTAGCTCCCAGTTTAAAGATTAACTGAGCGTATTTACATTAAGTGTATCGGTTTCAGTTCAATTGTGGCCCATCCAGGCTAACTAAGCTCCTAAAGGGAGTGAATATGTCTCTGGGATTCGCAGTTTCGCAAGAATTTACAAGCAAGAGAGGTGCTTGCAATTCTGTGTTAGCGCCGGTCCCAGTCACAATAATGCTCCTGGAGCTTTCTTGGCAAATCAGGAAGGCGCTAAGCTATTATATTAAACCTACGTAAGTCTTCTCTCGACTGACATTACCTGGGGAATTTACTGAATTCTCTCTTCAAAACGATCCCAGGTTGTTTTCAGTAAGGTTACTGACATTTAGAGGAAAACATTCCTGTTTTTAGCAAGACATGTTACTGGCGGAAATTGGGCACATCAGCGGCCCATTATTTTTCATGAACGTTTCTGAATCGTTTTTGTAGTTTAGTAAACTTTAGAAAAATCAAAAAATTTTCATGCAAAAAATTAAATTCTTCAGGGAAATGTTCATTTTAATTCTTTTATTGTTTTATTGTTAATTTTTAATCTTTATTATTTACTTGTTTCTTGTATTTGGTTTTCTCATCACATTTATGTATGTATGTGTATATATATACATATATATATATATATATATATATATATATATATATATATATATATATATATATATATATATATATATATATATATATATATATATATAGTATAAAATGATAAAGCGTTTGTGTGTTTGAACTCACACGCAAAACGGCCGATTTTGCTGAAATTTTCACAATTCGTTCCTTTAATTTCTGAGAAAGTCTGCAGGCCAGTTCGAAAAAAAAATCGACGAATAGTTCTTTTTGTATTCAAATTTAAGCCCAATTTTCACGTAAATTCTCGAATATGGGAGTGAAAAATTACTTGCACATATTAATATTACATATCGTTGGAAAGAGTAGAATTTCCCGCGTTCTACGCAATTTATTTCAATGCTCTAACTTACTTACGGTGGGAGTTATTTTTTTTTAGCTCGAATTTGTTTAGGCTTAGCTGAAATTTAGGCACTACTTTCTTCATTAAATCTATCTATAAAAAGCGAAGGAAATGTCCCACAATTTTCTTTTTGACACCATTCAAAAGATTTTTTTTTTACTCCAGATCTAACTCGACCTGTGGTCGAAGGTCTAACCTTCGATCTTTATTAGAAAAAAAGTTACAAGCGAATTAAATTAAGTTCAAAAATCTGTTCTCTATTCAAGTTTTTAACCATTTTTATTTTCCGTTTCCATGGTAACGCTTTTTGAATCCATTGTTCATTTCCATCTTTCTCATTTTCAATTCTTAAACTTATCTTATTTTGTGCTTCCATGGTTACGCTTTTTAAATCCATCTTTCTCATTTTATTTCAATTTCTTAAAAGTATTTTAATATCTGTCTTCATTGTTTGGAGGGAAAATTTAGCATGATGTTTTTTTTTTCTTTTATTCATGCCTGATAGTTGAATATACGTTACTAGACACAATTTTTGTTTTCAAAATAGAAAATAAATAAATTTATACACATATATATATATATATATATATATATATATATATATATATATATATATATATATATATATATATATATATATATATATATATATATATATATATATATATATATATATATATATATATATATATATATATATATGTGTGTGTGTGTGTGTGTGTGTGTGTGTGTGTGTGTATATAAATTTATTTATTTGCTTATTGAACAAAATTATTTTCTTCTCTACATACCAAAATTGAATGTTTATCTGTGTGGGTTGTTTGAAAATGTTTCCATACGTCATCCCAGAATTTGTTAAATTTAACATTATGGAATATGTACGAAGGAGTGGCATATTTAATTTTAAAAAAATGTTCTAGAAAATAATGATTAACATAATGTAGCCGTGTTAGAATCCTTTGGTTGAAGTACTTAAGAATGCTGACAACTCCATTTCCCCGGTGAGTTTAAACGCATAACCATGTATAATCTATGTGTCATCGACCTTCTTTTGATTGAGGGGAAACTTAATTGTTCTATTCTGTCTTATGATAAAACTAATCCATCACTAAATTTCAATTAATACCTCTAAAACGAAATAATCGATCATTTCCCCGAGCTGCAACGAAAGACATTTGGGAAAAGTATAACCCAAAATTATTTTCATAGGCTTAATCCTACTTGAGGAAGCTCTGCAGGTATTAGTTGGTAAATATTTGTACCTTCCGTGGCAAGACATTTTGCTTGTAGGTTGACACTTCTAAATTAAGTGAAGAACGTAATGATGATAGCATTGCTTTTATAGAGGAAAAATATGATCTAAATATACATTATTTTTAAATCTCAACATAAGGGTGATTCCTCAGAAAAGCAGACTTTTTTGCCTACTCATCTGCGTGTGATTTCGTCGGAGGAAAAAAAAAGGTTTTTAAAATTTTTGAATATTACTTTGCAAATGAAATAGATATAGCTCTCACGTACTGGACAAAATGTCAATAGACAATGCAAATCCTACTGAACAAAAGTATAAATTTATTTTTATTAAAATATGATTAATATGTATCGATTAATTCAGAAAGGGCGTAAGTTCCAGTTTTAGCAATTTTTCAAAATTGAGTTAGCTGTGGTTTTATCATATTTGTTTGTAGATAAATCGACTAGTGTAGCAGAGAAGTCAATCCTTGTTGTACAACAAAGTACTTCATTCAATGGGCCATATTTTGTTTAGTGCAGAAAGGGCATAAGTCCCGAACTTATGCGTTTTCGACACTAAACGCGAATGAAGGAATAGTAAGACGTATTATGAATGTATGCCAAGATCATAGAACTAGATTTTTTGGTGTAATGTAGTAAATCTAAATAATTTATTTAATATAGTGTTATTACGGTAATGGTAGGTCCATCAGTTAGGAGTGTCAGGTGCGATTCGAATTCACGACTTGGAGAGAGAGATAAGGCAGAAAACTACCTGAATGAAATTCGATAATTTCTCCGAAGTTTTATTAACTTCACTCTAGGAACTGTAAGAAAAAAAGAAACTGTACGATTTCAGTGTGTTTTATGCTGGTCAAAATTAAAACAATACTGCAGGTGACTTTTTCTGGAAATAATACTGTAGGAATTTTAACAAGACTGTTGATGGCTTTCCTCTGAGAGGACATTTGTTTGTCTTTTGCAACCGGAATTTTGGGACAGTAAAACGAATGTTAAACAGATATGACAGATTATTACCATGTGGAACTCAGTCTCTTATAAGTGAAATTCTGAAATTAAATCAAGATTCAATGTCAAATCTGTTGAAAACAGTGAAATCCGTAACTTATAAAACAGAAGCCCTTGATTTTTAAATGAGATTGTGGAAAAAGATTTCACTGGGTGACAAATGTTTTCAATTATCTACATTCATTATTTTTTAATATTCGATAGAACACCAAAGGAAAGGTTTCAAACTGGTTATTTTATAGACGGTTTTCAAGAGTGTACTGCAAAGTGACGCTAGTCAGCTGAACTACCGTTGCCAATATTGAGTACAAAGGGAAAATTTCATAAAGTAGGAAGCAATAACAAATATCAAGGTGATTATTCAGTGCAATTTGAACGTAATCATATTAATATGCACATCGAACTTTGTGCACAAAACTAGACAAGAGTGGATATAAAAAGAATATTTCTATGGAGGATGCTTCGGATGAATATGAATTGCTTTATACGCATGTGAAATTTTAGTTTTTTTATCAGTTTTTTATTTATTATTATTTATTATTAATTTTTTTTTTACACCAGACATTATCATTTCACAAAAATAAGACGAGCGAAAGAGGAAATACAAGATGTATTTTCTTAAGATAATGAAATAATGCATACGAAATTCACCAATTATTTTTGTCACTTTGTTAAATTATTTTTAATTATCATAAATCAGTTTGAAGCGAATCTGTTTTCACTTGATTCTCATTTTCATCACTCTAAACTAGCCTTTCAGGATATTTATTGCAGAAAGAGAATAGTTCCCAGTTAAAAAAATAACTCTCATTTCCATCACTCTAAACTAGCCCTTCAGAATATTTATTGCAGAAAGAGAATAGTTCCCAGTTTAAAAAAAATAATTCTCATTTCCATCACTCTGGACTAGCCTTTCAGGATATTTATTGCAGAAAGAGAATAGTTCTCAGTTAAAAAAAAAAAAAATTATCATTTCCATCACTCTAAACTAGCCTTTCAGGATATTTATTGCAGAAAGAGAATAGTTCCCAGTTAAAAAAAAAATAATTAATTTCAGTGACGAAATGAAACGCAATTTAAGGTGAGGTAATGGAAAAGTATTATAGTATATAGTTGTCACCAGTTGCAGCTGACGAACTGGGGTTGACAGGGAAAGCGATCAGGAGGAGTCCTCTAGTTTATATAATTAAGAAAAAAAAATCCACATATGTACCGTTCAAATATTTCAAACACGTTGTAGTTAAATAAAAACCTTTGTGCTAAAAATAAAACAACATTAACATGCACAAATTTCCAAAAAAGCACAGACAGCAGCAGACACAGCTCTGCAGTTTCTTGAAAATGTGATTCGATTAACTTTGTTTTATTTTATTTGATTCCATCTTTCAATAAGTCACGTTATCCATTAACACTTATAATATCGACCAAAACGATAAAGTAAAACCTTCAAATTCTTGATAATCTTGTGCAAATTTAAACTTTAATGTTTTTTTTTTTTTTTAATAAGAATATTAAGTTATGCTCGCAAGTGCTAGTATTACTATTCATGAAGTGAAAGCGAACTAAAAAACTCCTTTACTTGTAGATTCTAGCGCGAAATTCATTCGATAAAATTTAAATGACCGCATTATTATCCTATTTCGATATCCTACTTACATGCATTCTTCTTTTCGTGTTTGAAGTGAAGAGAAAAACTTTCTCGCTTAAAATACATCCAAAAATGAGATTTCAATCAACTGTGAATGATACTTGACAATTTTTTCGTCTCGTCCGTTCGTACATGTAAACGGGCAAGCAATTGGGCAACGCGAATATTAATTTTGACTACTCTGGAGTCGATTCTTACGATTTCTGTCTTATATATGCTTTGTATGTATGCATGCATGCATTTCGCGTAACTCCAAAAGAGCAAGCTGCAAAAGGTGAACGTTTCGTAGAATATCAGCAGCGCTTACCTTTGCGCCTTCTTTCTTGGTTCCAAAAAACATTTCAAAAAGGTTTCGCACTCGCTTTTTGTGGCTAATCAAAGTTTAATTCAAGTCTTTTTTTTGACATAATGATAACTGAAATAACGTCATAAACTGAGGAAGACTTGGTGTTATAATACCGAATGTTTTGTTTATATTTCCAAGTTTTTGAAAAGCTCATCATCAAAACCAAGATGGGGAGTTTAATCCTGATTTGACGTTACTAGCAGTTCATTCCTATTGTACCAATTTTCAAAGAAGTAAAAATTTCTGTTATGATTTTTTTTAAAACTATCTTTCTTGTTATTTTAATGAGTTCAATTATATTCATTGAACTTTTTCATATTTAACAGGTTTTTTATATTTTATTTTTTCTCCTTTTGCATGTTCCTTTAGTTTATGTTATATTTCAGATTTCAAACTTCAACAAATGCGTCAAATTTCTGGTTGAAGTGTCATTTTGAATTATTTACTAAACTTTTTATAGGTGCAAATCAGCGCCTAAGCAATTGATTCTCAAAATGCTTCAGACGAAGTGATTATTTGAGAAAACAATTTTTTTCAGGGCACTTTCCTAAGTTATATCATATATCATAGATAATAGACAACAATAAATAGTACTAACCGACATCAAAGTTCTTTTTTTGCGGAAGTGTCAAAAATATTGCAAACGTTTAACGAAAAATAAGTCTTTAGTTATTTGAAAAGTTATTGCAAAGTTCGTGCCAAGGCTGTAAAGACTTTATTTTTTTTAAAGAGTCGAAGCCAAATTTTGGGAATCACTGGTATAAGGTATCATATGAATGCTAAAATCCCATGCAAACATTGCGAATGTAAGAAGTATTTACGTGTCTTACGAAAACTAACGTGCGTATAAAAGTACATCCACCTACTTCCAGGACCGCAGAAAGCCAAGGTGGTCCCTTTGTCAGATATGTCAGTGGGCTACCTCCTGCCCCCTTAAAAAGAAAAAAAAACGAAGAAAAAGAAGAAAAAAGGTAGGAAAAGAGAAGAAAAGGGAAAAAAGAAGAACAAAAAAGAGGGGGGGGGCTGCTTACTAGAAAACAATTAACTCTATTTTAAGTACCAAATCAGTAAATACAAAAAGAGTAAATTTTCCTTAATCTTTGCGTTTTCTCTTATTCTTAGTTTTATTTTCCTTTTTCCTTTCTTTCTTTTTTCTTTGCTTCAGTGTCGTCGGGCCATTCCAAGGCCCAGGTCCCTAGTTTCCGGCTAGGCTGACATGGTCTCTCGCCTGGGTTGCCTATTTCTTAGTAAAAAAAAAGACTCATGTACTAAGCGCACAAGGAAGTATTGCGTTGTCCGCAGCAGATTCCTTTTAAACCACTTATTGAGTAGATTTGTTTTATAATAAATACATAATAACGGAAAACCATTAGTTCATTTTATCATTACAATATCCTTAATTTCAATTATTTATTTATTTTCCCTCATTTTGAAGGGGAAAATAAAATAAAAAAATATTTAGAAAGGAATAAAACAGCAATAGTTATAAATTAGTTAAACATCATTTATAACAAATAGCTATTAATTAATAGAACATCAAAGTTAAAGGTCATATGAATTACCATATTTCAAGGTACATGAAAACATTTCGGAAAATCATTGAATAAAAGATGACCATTGAAAAAGATAAAAATTGGAGTTCACTTGGTTCAATTGGCTTTCGGGAGAAGTAATTTGGACATAGATACATAAGCTCGGTTTTTGATTATCTAAAATAAGAATTTATGGCTTTACGTTTGATCGGTTGTTTTAGGCAATACGACAGAATTAAAGTAAAGTTGAAGAACTGAACTTTTACACGCAACTACTTTATGTACATAATTTTAAGCACTATGTTTATTTATGAACATTAATTAGGAGAACTCAAAAAGCAGCTTCAGTTTTTGATAAACCCATTAAAAAAATGTAGATTTAAATACTAAGTTAAAAAGCGTTAGTTAATCTCCTTTTTTCTGGCGATAAAGTGCGTCCTTAATGCAAATAATTAAAAAAAGTATATATACTAACAGAAACTACAAAATTAGTATCTAGGTTCAAAATCTGAAAAAACCTCGTGTGTTTTATTCCCGACGGAGTCACACCTTTTTTTTTTATCACTTACAAATCCGATTTAATCCATTTTTCACTAACACTTTTGTAAATATTTAGTTACCCGAGCTCTACTATCTTGACTCAGAACCTCGCTGGTACCTACTGTTTTTTTCCCAACTGAGCCATACTACTTCTTTTTGTCACTTACAAATACAATTAAATCCATTTCGCACTAACATTTTTTGAAAATATTAAGTCACCCGAACTTGATTATCTCGGTTCAGAATCTCAAAGTACCACATACTTTGTTTCCCGACTGAGTCATACCAATTATTATTTTTTTTACTTACAAATAAGACTAAATCCACTCCGCTCTACGCTTTTTGTAAAATATTTAGTGTTGAACCTGGAAACAAAAAGATTGGGATTGATTTCAACAAATCCTTAAACGTAGGATGAATTTCAAAACATATATCTTTTAAAAAATAAATAGTTGACATTAAGTAGTGTCATTAAGGACGACCACTTTCAAAGCATTTAAATATGATTAAAAAGTATCAAAGTATTCTACGAGGTATTTAAGTAATCTGTCCCCAAAACATTTCTTTTTGCTTAAAAGTTATTTCTTCTATCAAGTTGGTGCTTAATTTAAACTTTTATCTTGAAATCCGATATTTGTTTCTCCTACTTTCAGAGTTTGTAAGGCTTTGCCTAGTTTACCTTGAAATTCGAGTAAAACTCTGTTGAAAGTGTATACTTTAAAACACAGACAGCATATTTTGTTTAGGTCTCTTCACTAATTTGGAAAGAAATAATAAACATTAACATTAGTCTGACGCTGTTATTCACGATTTGAGTAGATAAATCAGTACTAAACCCTTATTTGAGCTTACTTTAAGTATTTTTCCCGTATCAGAAGTAATACGTTTAGTGATATTCATATGCTTTTTACCTGTCCATAATCCGAGCTTGTGTGAAAAATTTGCGAAAACAACTAAAAATCCGAAATTTAATTTATCTGTATTTTAAAGAAAAATATTTTTTTGTTTAAATCCAGTACTAAATGTAACCATGACAATGATAACTAAACGTGTTGCATCACAACAAATTGTGCAATTTAGTTAAAAAAAAATATGAAGACTTGATAGGAAGAACGTATCAAGTCTAAACACGTCCTTTTAGATGAATATTTAACGCAAGGTTACACACAAGTGGGATTTTTTCTTTACTAAATAAATATTGCATGACGCGTTAAATTAATTTAAAAGATAAAAAAGTCTTTTAGCGTCGGATCTTGGAACCACCCACTTAAATTACACACGGCAAAAATGACACACCCAAAAGTCAATATCTGGAAGTGTTGCTTTAAGTGAGGAAGCAACAATGTGAATTTGCACAGAAATATATATCATTGTATTTTTATCATGACTAAAGCCCAAAGCATATAAAATTATTTACAGATAGAAGTATTTAGCAAATAAAAGGTAATTAATCCTAAATTTTGGCTTTAAGTTGGAAAAAAAAAGGTGTAAAATTGTACAGAAATATATAGATCACTACATTTTTAGCATGACTTAAGAGTATAGACGTATTTACGTGTTATAAATATTCGAATGTAAAAGGTAGCAACCCCTAAATTTTGCTCTTAAAAATTCGATAGGAATCAGTCTTAAATACTATTGTTTAGTTATAATTCATCCTTTTACGATTTTCATGTTAGGCATTTCTAAACAAAAATATAAAATTTAGTATTCTGATTTTTGGTGCTAAAAACACTCCACCGATTTATACATGTAAATATGAACTGAAAAGTTTTAAACTATCCTTCAAAGAGATGAAAGTTTCCTCAAACATGAAATTACAGCTTTTAATAGTATGAACGGAATATTTATAGTTGCTTTAATGTTTTATAACCTGTAATAACATGGTTTTACAGAGAGTGCTAACGAATTTTTCGAACGAGTTCGGAATCATTATTTTAATGGTTTAAATATGGATTCATCATGGTGTAGCATTTATCCTGCTTTCTTAAAATGTTGTCTTTTGCGATGAATGTGGCCTCGAAGAGTTTTTAATACATCCCTATATAGTATACTTCAGTAGTGGTTCAACATGTTGGTACACCATTCCTTGAATATCGAAAAATAATTTGACCATAACTTTGACAGTAGAGGCTATAGTCCGACGGCAAACAAATGACCCTTGTCAATCATATAAGAAAATCAGCCCATTCCTCAAAAGAGGTAGAGAAGGAAGAAAGGACGCGTGCCACATATATTGGGGTTTAGCAGTATTTTGGCGATATGAAAAAATAAAATGCGCTTAGTAGGTATATTTTAGTTATGTGATTATTTAGACCTGAAAGGTTCAAGTTGCAGCAATAATTGCATTGAGTTGGCGAAAAAGTAAAAATGACAAGCTTTGCATTCTTTACAGCAACCCAACTCTTGCCAAATTTCAATGGAAATTAATTATAGGAGGCCTTGTTATCTCTGACCAACGGCTGTTGAAAGAAGTAAAACCAAGACCCTTCCATTTACGTAGGATTTAACCTGTCCAATGAGACGTCTGCCTTGACCGCATGAAATTAAAATGTTTTAACTCTTTGACTAATTTCTTAAATTCCAAGATGACGTAGTCAAGCTCTAGAATCAATGACGCATTTGCAAAATCCGTTCTTACTTTTCCCTTCATTTCGCCCAAAATGGATAATTCTGAAACAAGGCGTGGCCAAGGGACAACTTTTCATGTTCATACTTTACCATTTTTGCCTTCTTGGTAACTGGTGATAAAACTAACTGCCATATAAGTGCTCTGTCGCTTGGATTCTGGGTCAAAATGATGAAGCCAACTTTCCTCTGCAGTAATGATTTGCTTCTTGTAGCATCACATGAGCTTCCGCTGCTGATTTTGTTTCGGCAGAAACAAAATTTTAACACAGCGTATTGTTTTTTGCGTGTCACTTCCATTTTTTCGTAGGTGGAAATGAAAATGTAATAATGCACTGGGACGGATGCCAAAATCATATTAATGACGTCATGACCTTAAAACTTGTTCTGGCTTCAATTATTCTACGACACACGCAGTATTACTTTTCTGTAAATTGATTTTTGTTTACCAAATAAAAAAATGTGATCAATCTTCGTTGAACAACCTCCGTAAAATAATCACTTGGTATTAAGGTAGGCGAACAACCAAAACAATTTTTTTTTCTTCAATTTTCATTGTACTCAAAATGATTATTTAGTGTTGCATAAGCAACACATTTTGACTTTCTATTCGTAGGAAAAAATAATTTTAAAGGTTTTCTAGCAAAAGCCATTTTTTCAATCAAAAAATCACCATTTCCTAAACACTTCTAGTGCATTAACCTTTTCATATTTTAGTCTAACTCTTTGTTAGATACCAGAGAACGATATAAATCTCTAATTTGAAAAAAATAAATAATAAAGACAGGTTTTGTGGGTAAATGTTTAAAAATTTACCCCCCAAAAACGATGGTTTTGCCCGAAATTTTAATTGACTGTTGTTTTAAAACCACATATTGCGTGTACATTAGCTTTTAAAGCTGCATATCACCGTAATATATTTAATTAACATTTTTAAACTTTCAAATATATATAGGCTTTTAGTTTTTTTTTTTTTTTTGCTAGAATTGTTGGGCGTAAAATGAAAACTTTGAAAACGTGGTTATGAGAAAGTCAAGAAAAAATAATAATAATTTTCAACCATAAGCAGTGCATTTGAGTTCATTAAATTTCTGCAATTTTTATCAATAATTTATCGATTTTGAAAACAAATGCGGATATAGGAATGATCTTATTGGAGTTTCTCTAAATTTCTTAAAGTCTCAAAATCGGAAAATTAAGGTATTCAGCTATCTTAAATTGGAAAACAATACCTTCTTTCAGGAGAGTAAGTTTGTCTTTTGTCGGTCAGCACAACTCTAAGATCAAGAACTATCATTCCTAATTCTGGAAAAGTTATTGAAAAGTATTTGAAATACACTTCATTGCTAGCTAGAACCACAAATTTCAAATATAACTGTAAGCCGTTTAGACAAAAATACATGTTTTTAATTTAATAAATATAGATTTTTATTTAACCTCCTCCCCCCCCCCCCACCTACTTAAAAGTTTTCATTACCTTGGCTCCTATCTTTCCGGGAATTAAAAAAGAAATGTTTGAGTGTTTTTAGTTTCTTTTACGTTGCAGATTTTTAGTTTTTTCTTCAATTATTTTCTAAGAAGTTTTTAAAAAATTTCTGAGGTTTTTTTTTCCCCATTAGAGTCATTTTTTTTATTGTGAAAAGCACTTGCGTGGCAAGTACGTCTTTGGCTACAAGAATAATATCTGAATCTGCATTACCGAAACATTTTTTCAGAATATGAAGTTTTAGCATATAAGAAAGTAGATTGTGTCCTCAAACTCCTACAAGTTGGAGCAAGTTGAGCTGGAAGACTAGGATACTATTATCTATACTTTGAAGCACGAGATATAGTTTTTAAAGATGTTTTTTAACCTCAAATTTTGATGATGATGATGTTGACTTATTTCTCTGGGCTAGCCGCAGGCTAAAAGCCAAAAAATTTCCCAAAAAATCACACACCAGTAGAGGACTGGATTAAATGTCCTTTCTGTCCAGTCCCGTCCAATGCAAAAGATGATCTGGAGATGCCATGGACTAATCTACATTTAGTACAGGTCTCAAAAATTTTCTCACCTAATTGAAATGAAAGGCACTTGATGTGCCTACTTACAAGCCTACTGATTGTTGTTTGGGCGCTGACAACCTATTGAACCAAGGGTGAGTCGGAGGAGTCTTCTATAGTTCTTGGTTCAAAGTTTCAATTTTAGAACATATTTCTGAGGAGGTCAAAATTCTTCTCGACACCAAATTTTCAGTGACACCTTTCTTGGCCAGGAGGTCCGCTGTGTCATTGCCGAAGAGACCAATGTGGGAAGGAATCCATTGGAGGTATATCTCATGTTGCTGGGTGAGTTCTTTAAGATTTTTAGGAATTGAGACAAATGTTTTGTCTCCAACGTTTGTCCAGTTGCTAAGATGTTGGATAGCACTGCGGCTGTCAGATAAAATCCTTGTTTCCGCAGAAGATGTTACCGTCTTGATAGTTCTGAGAGCTTCATCAATGACAATTGACTCGGATCTAAAAACGGAACAAACGACTAGATTTTGAATTTTGAATTTATGAGAGCAATAAGGAGCGTTTATAAAGATGCCACTACCACATGAATTCCGGTCATTTTTGCTGCCGTCAGTATAAATTTGAGTTGCAGCAGTTGGTATTTGATCAATAATCTCCAATGCGAGTTGACGTAGGTATTCAGGCGAATCTTGATTTTTGAAAGTATGAGTCCCCATTTCTGATCCAAAATGGACTTTAGGTAAGCCCTCTAGAGGGTTAAAGACTTTCTTCGAAACATGTTCTTCTACATCCCGATCCAATATATTCATCATCTGCAATTGAGAGAGAAAGGGCTTTCTTTTTTTAGTCTCTGTCGGTTTGTCCAGTTTATAAGATATGCAGATGTGCGATTATTAACTCCGTAGCTATAAAGTTTACAGAAGTGCTTTGTAAGTACGAGGGTCAGCCAGAAAGTTAGTTGCACTGCTCTAGAAAACGAAAAAGGGATTGAAGTTTTGCAATAAATTTATTGTTAAAGTTCCATTCAAAATTTATTTTTTTAACGTAACCACCTCTGTTATTTAAGCATTTGTAGCGGAATAATAGAAGTTTCTTAATGCCTTCTGCAAAGAAATCCCGTCAATGTCCGATAACCGTTATTGGGTTACAGCTTTTACTTCGTCATTCGAATGGTATCGTCGCTTTGAAAGTTCTTGTTTCATGGGACCAAAAACATCGAAGTCAGGAGGTGATAGGTTAGTGAGGCTTGGGAAGGTGAACCTAAACTTGGTCTTCCCTCGCGCTGAGCGTCGTCAATATCTGAACGTCCATTCTTAAACATGTTGCACCATTTCACGTTAGCTTAACGTGTCATCACACTTTCACTATACACTTCATGCTACTGTTCATACATTTCAGTGCAGTTTGCACCTGTTTGCTTACAAAATCACTACACGCATTTTCAATTTGGACGCTACTTGCAGCTGTCGAGACATGTTTACGAATGATTGTCAGAAAAACTAAACTTGCCTTGAGGAAGCCTTTTGATCACATGATAAAGGTACATGTCTGCAGTGTTACCACAGAATTTCATCAAAATTGTCTTTGACGGAACATATTTATTAAGTAGTGCAACTAACTTTCTGACTCACCTACGTATTAAGTTTTTTCTCAGACCCAAGGGCTTGATATCACTTTCAGAAAGAAGTACTTCTGTGGGGCAGCTATGTCTCATGCCAGTGATAATCCTAGCAGCGCTTGACTGTACACGGTCCAGTTTCGCCAAATTAGAAGGTGATGCGCTGAAATAAATTTGAGAGCCATACTCTAAGACAGGCCTAATCAAAGAGGTGTACATCAGGCGGAGAGTACCAGCATCCGCACCCCAGTCCTTTCCAGCGATATATTTCTGCAAGTCAAGTCTCTTTCTGCCTTTATTTATCACATAGTCTATATGCTTGTTGCTTAGTATTTCAGGATCCAAAATATAGCCCAAATATCTAGGGTGATTTTTATATTGAAGTGATTTGCCTTCCAAAATAATTTTGGGTTGATAATACACTCCTGTTTGTGAAAATTGCAACACCACGAAGGACTTACGCGAGTGAGCTGAAAATTGCAAGAAATGTAAAGTAGAGCATGATAAGCAAATGATTAGAATTGAAAACCCGTAGCGCATGCGTATGCTGAGCAGCGCCCTCTGAACGGCGGATCGAACCGAATATAAATAGACGGTTGTAGCGAGGCGTGTACGATTATCGGTGGTTATATGCTAGAGTAAACGTTAACTGAATCTTTACTATGCCTCTTCGACAAAAGAAAGCGAAATTTGAGCAAATTCTGGAGTTTGAACGGGGCAAAATCGTCGGTCTTCATGAAGCTGGGTTGTCTTATCGTGCAGTAGCCGCTCGTGCGCAGCGTAACAGCAGCACAATAATGCGTGTTTGGAAGCAGTGGACGGACGAGGGTAGGACAGCTCGGAAATCTGGGAGTGGACCCCGAAATGTGACGTCAGCTCGCGAGGACAGACACCTGGTGCGTATGGCGCTGACGGACCGCACAGCTTTTTCTGGACAATTGGCAGCCCAGTGGTCAACAGCTACAGGTGTTTCATTGTGTGCTTCATCAATTCGAAGACGTCTGCTGCAGCGTGGGCTGCGCGCAAGGTTTCCTTTATGCAGGATTCCTCTCACGCAAGACCATCGCCGCCTGCGGCTACATTGGGCCAATATGCATAGGAGCTGTCGTGCTGATTGGCAGCAGGTCGTCTTTTCTGACGAATCCCGCATCAATTTGTGGTACCATGATGGCTAAATTCGTGTCAGGTGCTATGCCGGTGAACGGCACATTCCGGAGTGCAATTTCGAGCGCCACAGTGAACGAACATCCGGAGTTATGGTCTGGGATGCCATAGCATATCATGGACGATCACTATTGCTACGAATTGTGGGCAATTTGCACAGTACCAGATACATAAACGAAGTTTTACAGCCCCAAGCTATTTCTTTCTTGCAAGGATTGCCAGGGGCTGTATTCCGGCAGGATAATGTCCGTCCACATGTCGCCAGGACTGTCAAATCCTACCTTGATTCTCAGCAGGTACAGCTTCTTCCTTGGCCTGCATATTTGTAGTTTTCTTTATATGTAGAAGTGCTGATTGACTATATTTTCCTTTTCGGCTAATGATAATTTTCATTTTTTACTTAGAAATTTCTATACCACGAGTTTTTTACCTTTTTTTATTTTGTAGACTAAGATTTCTTCTCATCGGAAAGCGCAAAAACGTATCCCTCTTTTCAAATAGTGTTTACTTGAGACATTTTGAGGTAGAAACAGTCTAAATGTACTGGACAATAGTTAATATTTCCAACTATAATTTATTGCCAGCCTTTTGCCCACAAAAAAGTTTATTTTGTTGTAAATTCTTCATTAAAATAGTTTTTAAAATGTGCAAACTCTATCTGTATTTACCTTTATGAAGTTGCTGTCTTCATATTAAAATTAGTAACTACTTTAATGCTTCAAACAGATTTGCTATACAAACGGTTTCGGCACCTAATGTTAAATCAGAAACAAAAACATTCAACCATAATAAGTAGCAATAAGTTAAAATATCTCGTAAAGCAGTATAAGTTTTTAAAATTTAAAACATAACTCATACTTAGCGTAGTTGGTAATTAAATCTATGTGCGCGTGAATATATTTAACTGTAATGCTCCGGATCCTGTAAAGTATTGCTAAAATATATAATTCAAGTTACACGGAAGAGCAAAAATAATGTTTAAATATTCTTCAACACATTTTTAGGCATTTTTTCCTATGTTTCTTTAAAATGAAAAGCTTTTTATTTAATTTAGCACATAATTTATTAACACAAGAATAAGCTAGAAGATAAATGATAAATAGTCCAATGAGTAAAAAGGAAATGAGTAAAATATTTTTTGCCCTGCAAAAGTTCTCCCGTTTTCGCACTTGAAATGTTTTTGGGCAACCTTTATGGCCTCAACTCAAGATGTGCTTTGCCTTACAAATATGACCAGTAAGACAAAACGTGCGATGAAAAGTGTTCGATGCAAAAATAAAACAGTGTTTAGCTTTGAAATATTGGCACCACCCGCACTTAATAATTCACTTATTTAACCACACCCAAGAGAAAAATGAATTGTTAATTTTTCTTACAAGTTAGCGTGGAACAAGTGAACGCAATTACCACCTAAGAATATTGCTTCAAAATTGCCTTTCAATGAATGATTTTCGTAATTGCTCGCACTGAGAAAATGTTTTTGGTGAGAAAGTAATCAAATCAACACATGGAAACAAAGTAACGTTTTTGACACAAACATTAATAGTAACAGAAAGTAAAGTTTATGTTTTCAAATGCTAAATTATTAAGAAGTTTTTGTCTTTAATCAGTAATGTAATTACTCTTGTTATCAACAAGGTTTTGCTATCTAACGAGGACATTTTCAAACTCGGACTGATAAAAAATCATTTGGTTTTATTTAGACAATATGTTTGTCACATGGTGATCGGAATCAAGGAAAATTTGATGATGCACTATCTTACGAGTTTATTGCAGTGATTTGGACATAAAAATAGTAGTAATTAGTAATTGCAATACCGGTATACCGAATATCGGTATTTCGAGCAATTTTTCAATTTCGTAATACGGTATTTGCTGGGGTAAAATACCGGTATTTTCGGTAGTAGCTGAAAATAATGGTCTTTCTTAAAAACAATATTAATAATAGACATAATACTAAAGAAACACACACACACACACACTCAGAAAAGGATTTATCCAAAAATAACACGCAAGAGACTGAATTATGTGAAGATAAAGGGCTTCTAGACTGTTAGAGAAGGTGTATTGCGCATTGTTAACAGTACTACCGACCTGCGTGAATTAAGAAAGAGTATTTTTAACTGTAGAAAGTTAAGCACTAAAATGAGTCCTGGGCTTAGAAACAATTCAATAGATTCATAACGTTTTTTACTATTATTGATTTTTTGTTATGACATTTCTTCCTTCATTTTATATTTGTTCTCAATGCCTTTTCATAAATAATAAAATGTGTGTGTAAAATTGTTAAATGTGGAAACAAAACTATGTTTTCAAACATTTTTTGAGAAATTTCAAATACCGGTATTAATACCGGTATTCGGGTATCACGTTTTGGAAAGACCGAATACCGGTATTGAATTTTCGGTCCAATATTGCAATCCCTAGAGGTAATGGAACATGGTTATGAAAAATCAAATTATATTCAAAATAAACCATACAAAACAAATCAAGAGATGCCGATATCTTTCACCACACTCTTTCGACATAGCATCATCTGATTTCTCGTTACTCTGATCGCTTTATTACAAAATAAATAAATAAATAAATAAAATAAATTAGTAAATAAAAGGCTGATACTCAAAATGTCATCTTCAAATATTTTTTATGCTTTAAAACCAACTGATTTTTCTCGATTCATATTTAAAAATTAGCACTTAAGATGACTTACAAAATGTAATTAACTAAATAATTAATATCATCGATATAAAATAAAACCTTGTTACTTATTTGTTTGTTTGTCAAAAACGACATTACTTCCGAATCCACTGATATATATCGGTCAGAATTTATACTAAACAAAAAATGTTATATTACTGAATGCAATGTAACTTTTAAAATATTCCTTTTCCTTCAGTTTTCTTCATAGCATGCTTTAACCTACTTAAGTTAATTTTGTTATATGTCGAGCTATATATATTCTATCATTTTTGAAAAAGAATTTTAGAAACATTATTTCCGTATTCAATACGAATTTTTTTTATCTATTTCGACACCTTATTTCTAGATATTGAATGTTATTTCGCTTCAATGTTTGTGTGTAGATCTTCCGAGCGTTGTTGCAAAACTTAACTATATTGTTCAACTCAGCTTTATTCTTATCGTAGCCAATGCTTGAGGAAAATTGCTAGGATTACATCAGAAGCAAACGTTGCTTGTTATGTCTTTTCTTGTGATTGCCGTGGAGAAGTTAGTGGCCTAATTTCATTTTACGTTCATGTGATAAGCTATAACGACAATAAAGGTAAGAATCAAACAATCAACTCTCCAAATGTGTTATTAACATTAGTTGAGCATAAATACATATATTTTTATTTCTAAAATGTCTTTTGTGTTTCGCGATCAATTTGTTCGTTTATTTTATTGTGCATTTATTCTCATATGCCTTCAAATATAATAATAAAATATAATTATCAGCAAACGTTTAGTAATACTTTTCACGGATTAAGTATTTTTTTAAAAACGTTATAAACCCCGGGCAATGACTAAAAAAATAAATAAATAAATGAATGAAGTAAAAATTAAAATAAAATAAAAATAACTAAGAAAAAATAAAATAAATAAATAAAAAAATAAATGAAAAGAATAAATTTATTTGTTTAAATAATAATACTAATAATAACGACTTAAAAAATGAAACATTTTAAAATGTATTATTGAGCTAAAGTATTTCGTTGTATAAAGCTCTTTAATTTTGAATTCTTCGATGGCAGTATGTTAAACACGCTGTAAAAAATTCATGCTACGTGTTAGCTTTAAAATTTAAGCATGTTTTTTACAAGCAATTCCATTCATTTTTTACATAAGGGTGGTACACTACCGCCGACTTCCTGGGGCTTGATGGGGGGGGGGGAGCTCTCGGGCCACCCTTCAATAATTTGGTTGTGTGTGTTATGTTTTTGAAGGAGTAGCGAGTGCTTTTGCTAAAGGAGTACTTCATGTGAAGACAAGTTTATTTTTGTTTCAACGAGTGTCAATGAGAGTTGTGACATTTTTGAGAAATATGAATGGTCTTTAGAAACTATGAGTCAAATTTGAGGGGGGAATCGGGTGGATTTCAAAAGATGGTTTTAAATTTACAACCCAAATCAATGTATGTTCACTGCAGGGCACCAGGGCAGTACTCTGAGGGTGGCATTGGAGAGCCCTACATTTTGTGACTGATGCTCTTTACCTATAAAATTACACTAAAAAAGTTCAAACTCGGGGGGAGTGAGGGGGGGGTTGTTCCCCAATTCCTTAAAGCTCCCTTCCTATAACGTCAACAAAGTTACTCTGAAATTGCGTTTTAAGAACTTCATTTTAAAAAAAACTTCGGGAGAAAAGTACTGAATTCCATCTCCTCACCTAAGGTCATCAAAGGCGGTAGGCTTTTAACATCAAAAAAATAATCAGAGGAAAGCCTTTGAACTTCACTTCTGTCTAACATCGCTAAAAGACGGTCTATAAAGTTCATTTTCAAAATTTCAATTTCTAAAAATTTCTGGGAAATGCTCCGAATTCCATTCTTTCGCCTGGCGTTATCAAAGATGGCCAACTGAGTTTTTAGGAATATGATTTAAAATTTTCCTCAGGAAAACCCTTTAAATCTCTTTTACCTAACATCTTTGATGATCATTTAAAATTGCTGTTTTGGAAATTCAGTTTCAAAAAGTTATTAAAGAAAAATCTCTGAACCCAAGCGTTACAAAATATGGCCTAAAAATGCTATTATTAACACTAATGCTTCGAGACATTTCCATAGGAAGGTCCTCAAACCTACTCTCTCCCTTACATCACCAAAAATCGCCAGGAATTCTATTTTAAAACTGCTATTTCGAAAATTACAAAGGTGAGTTCCGAATTTCAAGCCTTCCCCTCATATGAACACAAGTTAAATACAGTTGCGTTTTTAAGAACGTCTTTTTCAAAAAAATTTCTAGGGGAGAGTTTCCTTTCCTTAACATTATCGAACATGGTATAAAAATTCACTTTTGAACCTTCAATTGCGAAAAACTTCTGGGGATCTTAGACTTTAATTCCTATATATCTTCTAACGTTACCAAATTTATTCTTCAACCACGTTTAAGAATTTAAATTCGAAAAATTGACCAAAAAGAGCATCTGAATCTCTCCTCCACCAACATCACCTAAGATCACCTATATGTTTTTCGAGATGCTTTTAAATATTTTCTGAGGAAGAACCCCCGTGCCCCTGTTTCTGTGCTATGTTACTTTACGTCTAAGATCATGTTGTTAATTTAAGATCTTGTTTCAAAAAGAAGAACTTTAAATTTCAATTTTCAAAAGATCAATTTTTAGATCAATTACCTTGAAAACAATGCGAACTTGCTGCTGGTTTGTAAAATTATACACCAGAAAATATGTAAAGTAGATTTTTCAAGGTACAGAAATCTGATCTTTTTTTTTTTTGGGGGGGGGATAGGATTACACACCCCCTAGACCCCCCGAAGACCCCAAGTCCCCTCAATAATTGTTGCAAGTCGGCCCCCCTGAAGGTGGAGATTCTTTAGACTTCAAAATTCCTTTCATTCGCATCCTCTCGTGTTTTCCAATTTCATTGTTCTTAATATTAACGCTATTTTTTTAATAATTATATTAAAAGTCTGATAATTACTGTTGATTTCATTTTTTACTTGTTTGGATATGTACAGGGTCATGAAGCAGCTACGGACGTCAGTAGTGTTTTCGTAAATGAATACTCGATTCAAATTCAGAAAAAATCTAATATGGGTACCACATAACTCCTTGCATGCCTATTAAATAGTATACATTTTAAAATTCAAGGAAATGGGAGCTTCAAACCAAGTACCAGTTATACTCTTACATGTATTTTGTTTCTCGAATTATTATTATTTTTTTTAAATGAGTTCCTATACCGTTTCCTACATCTATAAAATATAGTAAATACAAATAAATGCTGTTTCAAACTTCAAGAAATTTCATCCTTACGTTGGGTTCTGAAACCTAAAATTACAATAACCTTAACTGAATGGAACGTATGACACCATGACTTTAGTTTATGACTAGAGCTATTACCTACAGTGAGTGGTTAAGCAGAAAATAAAAAACGTAAAGAGTAGTCACAAACCATATTAAATGTAACAAATCAGGTCTTTTAATGAATTAAATGAGACATTTTCCTTTGGCAATAAAAATATTAACTTTGCAATAATTTTGAGTAAATATCATTTGTATGAGAATAGGTTGTTGAATTTTAAAATAGTATAATTTTCCAAAATATTATTAATTACTCCCCAAAGGTACCCCAATTATATTTTACATTACGTCATTTCTTAAATATCTATTGAAACAAACGTCCCAGGAAGAGCGCAGAAATTCCCTAAACGAGTTAGTTTTATGGTCTTTTTCTTATAGTAAATATCGTTCACTTGAGCTAAAGTTGAAAAATCAGATAATAGGATTAAATAAGTCTTTTATTTGCTTTTTGTTGTTCACGAAGGGAGACAAAATTAACTTAGTTTGCAACAGCCATTGTCTGTGGTTAGCCGAAAGCTGTTTGGAAGAATTTCTGGGTTTATTTTCTTAAGAAAAGGGACAAAGGTATATACGAGAAAGTATTTTATCCTGATAAAAGAGCAAAACTTATCAAAGATAAAAAAAATCAGTTTGCTTTAACACAATCATGTACGAAAGTTTCTTTTTGGGTAACATTTTAAATGTAATATATAAAGGTTAAAAAAGATTTTAAAAAAATCTGCATTATTTGTAAGTTGATTAGTCAATTATACGATGCCCTTTTGTATAATGGTAGCCTGACAACACGCAAACCTTGTGGTAAAACTGATTCGAAACCACTTTCGTCACTTGACGATACTACCTCGTAATTTTTTTTATAGATAGCTTCGTCAATTTTGTCCCACTTAATTAATACTTCCATATCCCCCCCCCAAAAAAAAATAAATAAGTAAAATAAAATAATATAAATAAATTTTAAAAAATCCCTTGCACAAAAACATGAGTGAGTAGGGTAACGGTACCAGTAATAGACATGCTTAAGACATCGCTCTCAGGTTAGCTCGATTTTCTGAGCCTTTTAATATATTTAGGCTTTTTGATCTATTTTTTGTCACGCAACTACATCTCATCTAATGTTTGGCTGCTTCTGGATCATCAAAATTAGTAATTCTATTTTTATTTGCTCAATTTCGAAAAAAGGGCCGACCCCCAGTAACAGACACCGACAATTCTGATGATACCCAGCAACCGGTAGGATGAGTCATGGACAAAATTCGCCTTTTCTCTTCAAAATGTGCAAAAGTTCTTAATTTTTATGTTTAAAACCTTAATAAGTTCAAATGAACATGAAACCCCGGCAGACCTCGTGGTGACTGTTCATAAACTTCTACCAGGGTCATTCCATGCGAAATGAGCAAATCAGCTGTGGCTGTCATGTCACAGATTTCAATGAAAATTTTTATTTAGGTAAACCATGCATATCTATGAGGGAATGCAAAGTATGGAAGTTTAAAAACTGTTTGTTGCTTTGTTATTGAAATTAGAAGTTGATTCTGACGCTAAGCCCAAATTTTCAGAGTTCATTGCTGCCAGTTTGTGACTCAATAACTCCATAAGCTATAAACGTACACTTAAAAAATAAATATTTCCTCATTCTATAAACAAATCTCTATCGGGAAAGAGCAAAGTAGAATTTATTCGGATCTTTTTTTGAATCTGAGATCTTAACAAATATTGAAATTTTGCCAATTTACTTCAGATTTCAAATCACTCTTCTAGCTCTTTTTAATGAAAAAATAACAGTAAAAATGATTCAGATTGAAAAACTATCGATAAATAACTATCTGCTCTAATTTAGTAATTGTTTATAAATTTCTTGATGACGAAATCGTACTTTGAAAAATCGAAAATTTCATTTTTTCCTCTATTTCAGATGTTTTTTTGAAAATGAGGGAATGCTCTAAATTTACTCAAGTTTTTTTACGTAACATATTGAAGTGTCTTTTAGATCGCTACTAAATTTTAATCATTGGTATCAGCGTATTTTTGCTACTAGAGAAACTTGAACTAATGCAAAATTTCATTAGTTAGTTCTTTTTATTGTAAGTTTGGCAAAACCAACCATTTCCTTCGTGTTTTATTTTCTCAAAAGCATGTTTAGGAAGTACTTGCTAAAATGTACATTTTTTAAAAATCGAAATAAATGTTAGATATACTTGCTTTTGCATCATTGAGTCGTTTATGTAGTTTTTTGAATTCTCGTAATTTCACATAAAGGTCAATCCACACAGGTTACATACAGTATAAACTACTCATTCATGTTCAAATATTTCTAAGTTATAAAATTAAAATAATTATTTTGAAAATTACAATATTTTTTTTCAGTATAATGTGTTATATAGGGCACAATATACGTAATTTAAGAAGGTGCCATGAAGTTTTCACACTTTTTATTTCTGTTTTAATGTGTGAATTGACTAGCAAAATTGCTCAATTTCAAAGACCTGTATCTTTATTACAAACCAAATACAAAAAACAATATGTATAACATGCATAGTACTTGAATGGAATAATCAATTGGCCAGGAAATTTTATTTTTAATTCGATCCCCTTTTGGTTTACAGGGGTCTAAAAATGTCATTTTTGTCATTTTTCCGATTTTTGAGGGGCTGTAATTTATAAAGGGTGCACAAACACCAAGCAACATATTCTTTTTAGCATGGTTCCAGTGATTAGTTTTTCGTTTTGTGTTTCCGTCCCCTACGCAAGTTATCCCCCTTTGAAATGAGTAAAATTTTTACATTTGACCCTAAACTTTAACCTGTTGCCGTTATTTTAATTATTAACTTACAGCTACGTAACTCAGCAAGTAAGACTATCAATTTATGCCTTTTAACATCAAAGCGTTAAATTAACTGTCATAAATGTAATTCAAATAGATTTTGATCAAAATGCAAAGATCTAAAAGTCCCATTTTTGACTACGAAAATCACTTTTGATGACCTCTAAAAAAATCAAAGGTCCAGTTGAGAGAAAAAATAAAAGTGGTTTTAAACATCATTCACATCCAGCTTTTACGGATATGAATTTCAAAAAAATTAAAAATGGTCGAGCGCACCCATCCGTCGAACCTGTATGGATTGACTCATAAAACATGAAGAAAATGCTTTTTTTATGAATTTTAGTTTACCTTTGGAAATCAAAAACCAATTTCGAGTTTCTTCAAGCAAATAGAAGAAACACAGTTCTATATTCTTGTAAAATTTTAAAGTTGTGTGAATTTTTCCTCATTTGAATTTTTGTGTATGTGTAAAGGGGAAAATCATCATTTTACAAAATGTCACTAAGTTTAAAACTGATTTTGAAGACAAAGGAGCTAAAATACAACTTCAAAAGTAAGGTATTTCTTTTATGAGGCTTAGCACATTATTGGGTATTAATTTCATCAAAGCTAATGCATTACTTAAAGATTGAGATTAATAAACAAAATGCTTAATTATGAGAAAATTGAAATATTTTCAGTTTTTGAAACTCGGTTAAAAGTTAACTATAATAACTTCGAAAATTTTACTGACATCAGATTAATTACCCTACTCCATAGAATGCAACAACATATAACTTTTATGTTTTCATTAAATAGTTAATGAGATGCAAGACTTCAAAAATGCAACATTTAGCATTTATGAGAATGCTGTTCAATTTGACCAATTTTCAAACGCATGTAACTATTCAAATAAAAAATTTTAAGCAAAAATATTTATGATGTTTTTATATAGGCACAAAAGGAACCTGTATACCAAATTTCATAAAAATCTGTTACAATGCGGCCACCACTTTTTTGCGAATTTTGCTCATTTCATATGGAATGACCCACCATTGCCTTGTAAATACCAACTGGCACATAAAATTCACTCTAAAACACTAGATAGTTTGCACTGTATTCATGGGTCGCAGCAAAACATTTAGTTTTACCCGCCTAAAATTCTTATTATTTAAATGCAAACTTACGACTGTCGGTTTCTGATGCAGTTACTCTATAAAGTATATTTTACCATCACAAAGAGCAGAAATTTCATTTTATGATCTCGGCAGAAAATGAATCAGTTGGAATCACTAGGATGTCAAATGAATGAAAAAATATGAAGCGGCGCAAAGTTATACAGACTGGTTCAATGATACCCTGAATTAAGGCTCCTACTGTCTGACCACGGATTGTATGGAAAGACAAACATCCGTTTTACAGCCGGAAATGGACGAATCTATTGTTATTTAATGATGCCAGCTTTTGGTGAAGCAGAATTTTATTCAAATGAGCGGAATACGCGCATCAAATTTTTACTTTTCCCCCTTATTCACATAATTTGTCTTATCTGGACGTATGAAAATTCCATGCAATCCGTGGTTGGACAGTATATAATATACGATCCAACGACGTGTCAGCTCAGGATCAGTTATTTCGAATCTGAGAGCTTGTTTTAGTGGTTGTCGTTTCTGGTAATTTATCGCGTTTGGTGATTTTTCACTGCGAGCAATCATTAGTGGCACGTGAAATATTTGTTTAAAAAATAATCATTTTTGGCCAATTTGCCCCAAAAACTTTGCTCCGGATACCCTAGTTCTGCAACAATGAAAAATCCGATACAAAATGGCTAAACTTAAGCTGTTGCGTCGGCATGTAAGGGAAGACCGCTTATATTGGACCACTGCTTAAATTGAACCGGGGGTGTAAAATCTAGCGTAGAGTTCAGTGCTACACTCTACCGGTGAAAATACGAAGATTTGTGTCTCAAACCTTTGAGGATGAAGTTTCGTCACATTTTGATGTGTATAGCTTGGGTTACGATGTGATTTGTGTTGAAAACGAGTTCGATCTTATTTTGAGATTTTGTATCTAGTAGAATAATACCAAAATTTGTGAACTGAGAAAATTGCTTTTATAGTATTATAAACAGTATTTAATGGGAGTTACAAAAATGTATTTACATGCACGATTGGAAAACTTGTTGACAAGGTATAAACAAAAGAATAAAAAATGACGTGTTTTCTTTATTGGACCGAAACGATTTTCCTATATCGGACCGGTGGTCCAATTTAAGAATATGTAATTTAGCAAGCCTTTTTACTTATCATGTTATAAAATAAGTGATTAGTGTAGCTCTTAATGAAGTAGCTAAGAATTTTGAGTATATTGTAAAAGTAATTAAGGAAATTCATTTTAACTTTTTGTTTTTTTCAAGCACACTTCCTAGTAGCTGCCACACATAAAACTAGGCGTTTATCCAATAAGATTCATTTTCAGTTTTTTGAAGATAGTTTTTCAAATTGACTAAAATTTGTGCTTGTTCACGTTACATGTTGGCTGATTATTTTATTAATTACAAGTACTGGTAGTCCAGTTTAAGAATATGAAATTCAACCAACCTTTTTATTTTTTAATAGAAAATAATTTAGTGGTGACATTTAAATTCGCATTTAGGATCACTTAAAATATAAGTTATAAGGCTTATTAAAACATTCACTCAGGTTTTTATTAAGTAAGTTGCTTAGAAGCTTCAACTTCAAAAAAAAAAAAAAAAAAGAACTTTTTTCTTCTTTTCTTTTTACAGAGAAGCTTCAATTTCAGTTTTGCTAGAAAAAATTCCTTATTCTTTTTAAGAATTTGACTGAAATTTGTGCTCGTGAATGTTTTTTTAAGCTAATTTCTTTATTTATTACAAGTTATGTTAATTTCTATCATTCTTGGTTTTAGAAGATGTCCAAAAGGGGAAATATAGTTCATAGGCTGGAAAAATAATAGAAAGAGCCATAGCTGTTTGTAAGAATGATGAAATTGGGTTCTGCTATAAACTTGGTTAACGATAACGGTGTAATAATGCTTCCTCTTCCAACACACAGTAAGCATCGCTTACAGCCTTTTGACGTGGCCTCTTTCAAGCCTCTGTCCACATATTTCAATTGAACCTCTGATACGTGGATGCGAGAACATCCAATGAAGTCCATTACCCAATATAAAAAAGGAGAACTGTTAGGTGACTCTTATGAACAAACTGCAAGCATATCCAATGTTTTGTGAATGGATTCCCCAGAACGGGAGTTTGACCTGTTTGTATAATTGTATTTAATGACAGTGACTTTGCAAAAGCTTTGCAGAAGTGACCGAGCCAGCAGTTTTAGTCCAGATGAGACTATCAGAGTAAACATGCTACATGCTCGGTGTCAGCTGTTCAAGATGCACAAGAACAATGTACGGATAACATTAACACAAATTTCGAGGAATCAGTGGTTAGTTCTCATCAAGTTATGATCGTCGGTTCTATCGATGATTTTGTTAAGGTGGCACACATATTACCTTTGCATAAAAATTGGAAGGCAGAAAAAAGAAACCTACTTCGGCAAACTTTCTAACGTCAACGCCACAGAAAAATAACACAGAACAGAAAAGGTCGCAAAACAACTGAACTTGCAATATTTGCCATAGAGATAAAGTGCAAAGCATGATTTAGTGTATGAAATGCCATCAATGGTTTCATCAACACTGCGCCAAGTGAGTCCAAAGCAAAGGAAATTCTCTTGAGAATCCTGTAAAAAGACTGTACAGTTCAAATGCAAGTTATTATATCAATTACTGTTACGGTCCAATTTAAGAAGCGCATGGTTCAATATAGGCGCATAAATTCCTAACTTGGACTTAAGCAACTTAGTCAAAAATAATTTTCTAAAAAATTATCGTCATATATACAGAAAGTGCAAGTACCGATTTCGGTTCCTAATTAAATTTGGCTAAAGATGCCCTATTTTTTTATTTTTGTTTTGCTTCACATTTAGTGACACGGGCCTCTTGTTCTTAGGGGGTACACTACAGACGACCTTCCCCTATATACTATACCGGCTCTACCCTAAATGACTTGTGTCATGTACTTCAATACATCTGTTTCAATATAGGATCTTATTATAATACTCAAACACAGTTAAATTATTTCTTTACCACGGTAAGTCGTGTACTTTTACGTATTACCCGAGCATCCCATACAGATTTTCGCGTGCTTCAAGAGTTGCACGTAACATCGTCATGGAACCATTTTGTCTTACAGTAAAACATATTCCGAGACATGTGTAAATTGCATTTCGTAGTTGCAAAAATGGTTACTGAAAATAACAAAAAGAAAATCATAATAATCAAAACATACTATTTTTTTCTTGCTACTAAAGTATACGAAGATAAAATCAACAAATGAAAATAAATGAACCTTAATGGCAACGATCAATAGTTTACACAAAACGATTTGCGATTAATTCTTACAATTCTTGGCAAAAATATGTTCTGGTCTTAGAAGGACAAATATTTAGAAAATAATATTGAAAATGATTATTAACTACCATGAAACTTAACATTAGAAAAGAACCTGATATTAGAAGAATGGTTTAAATGAATATACCGCAAAAAATAATTTTTTTTTTCACTTTTGAGGCCGGGGAAAAGAAAGAAACGTCGAGCAACATTGCATTTTTTATGGAATATAAAACAGTAAACTTTGGATGAAAACAAGAGCATAAAAAAGAACAGAGGCTTAAAGAATAATTTTCAAAAGTTGTACATTGTGCTTAAAATGTATGCGTATGAAAAGTATCATGAATAAAAATAATGATATTTTATGAACTCTTTGACAGACTAAGAATGATAAATTACGGCATAGAGAGCCTTTTGTTTAAGTCTTTTGGAATACAAAATATTCTTCAACATATTTAAAAAACTTTTATTATTTTTGAGGCACATTTTTGTCTTTTTGTTACTTGAACAGCATAAATACTTTAGTCAAAATTGTAGGCTGCAGACAGTTAATTATTACTATGGTTTTTTAAACTATAATTTAGACATACTTCAATTATTCTTTTTTTGATCATGTTAAATATTAGAACATGCTATGGATTGGTTATGATGGAATATAAATCATGCATTTTTATTCAGTGCTTGAGTTAAACACAATTTTTTCAATGCGATAATTGTACAATGTGGAATTTCTATACGTCTAAAACATTTTCAATATGCTAAATGTACAGGGTTAGCATAAAAGAATGTAACGGTTTGAAAAAATTATGTTTCATAATATTGTATTTCATTTATCTACATAAAAATAAAGATAAATTGTCCAAGTTTATTTTCACTTACAAATGTTCAATGAGTGCGCCTTTCGTAACGCGACACGCATCTAACATAAATTTTTGAGTTTTTCACTGCAATTTTTCGCAATGCTACACATATGCAATTTTTCAGTTCTTGTAATAATGTAAGCAATGGTGGTATATAAACAGTTAAAAAATTAAAAGAAACCCTTGGAGTTAAGTTTCGGGATCTGACTAGCTAACGCATAAAGGGTAAATCACTACCTCTTGCACGGCGAATCCAGCCTTGCGGAACGTCAGTGGCGCAGCGAAGGGAGGGCGGGGGGAGATAAACCCATATTCCAGAGGTCTTGGTTTCAACATTGTTGCCAATCCAAATACAGTAGAAAATAGACGTCTTAGGACAGTTTTTTTGTGTTTTTATGTATTATTTATAATGGTAAGTTTATGAAACATGAATTTCTTGATATTCCCCGTGTAATACTCTGAAAAAGGATGCATATTAGTTTCTGTTTATAAGTTTTGTTAGTCTTTCCATCTAAGTATGCTTTTTAATCTCTTTAGCTTTAAAATGTTCTTAGTTTCAAGTTAATTTCTTTTAGTCTTTAGGTTTTAAACAAGTATCGGTTCTTAGCTGAAATATGAAAATTATTTCTTCTTTCTCTCTGTGTGTGTGAATATATATATATATATATATATATATATATATATATATATATTTTTTTTTTTTTACTTTCCTAATGCAATTTAGTGATGCCATACTCGTAAATCAGTCAATATTGAGCATTTCCAAAAGAAAAAAAAATACATTCGGCTCATAAAAATTCTTAAACTTAACTAAAAACGTTAAGTATTTTTTTCCACAATTTAATTCCCCCACTCCCTATATTTTACTTATTTCCACAAAGTTTGATAAAAATGATATAAAGAAGTTTAATCATAACTTTCCTTTAGTTGCTGAATTTTTTTTGTTTCTTTGGAAGAAAGTTTTCCATGAAGTGTTAATATCTTTTCTTTATGAAATAACTGCATTTAATTAATTAATAAATTTTTCTTTTTACTTCCATCTTTTTCTAACATGATAGAAAATGAACGAAAAAGAATTTTTGTTTCTATAAAAAGAGTTTAATATTTAAATTGATTCGTTTTCGGCTATACATTAAGATGTTTTACTCTTTTCATCACGCTGGCATTTTTAAGTCAATAATGATATACCTTATCGTGTATGCGTGTTTGGTTTCTCCTCTAACTTATTACTTCCCTTTACAAAAAAGGAAGTATTGAATTCGCAAAAAAATTTTCACTCAAAAATCGACCTCAATTTCCATTTTAATCACCCCGAATGAAAATTGAATTTTATTTATTTTTTTTTTTTCAACCCGACCCTTCGTGGATAAGTGCCTAAGAACGTATAGACAAGCGAAATATCCGTAATGACGATTCCCGAGTTAATTACAAGGAATTTTCTCGTGACGTCTGTAAGTACGTATGTATGTATATATGCGCGGATGTGCATATGTGCATATGTATGTCGCATAACTCAAGAACGGTAAGTCCTAGAAAGTTGAAATTTGGTACGTAGACTCCTATTGGGATCTAGTTGTGCACCTCCCCTTTTGGTTACATTTGGATGTTTCTAAAGGAGTCTTTTGCCCCTTTTTGGGGGGAAATCATTGTTAATTTCGATATAAACTTAAGTGATGTTATAATTTGGCGGACACTTGGCGATTTATTGCCATTTTGGTCGTTAAGTTTTGTCACCAGCTTGGCGACAAATTTGGCGATTTTTTTTAAAAAAAATCTGTTTTAATTTGGCCACTGTTGGTGATATTTAGAGAGAAAAATATTAAATCACAATAAAATTTCCAGTAATGTGGAAATATATTAAATTGGAGTAAAAGGAAGTCATGTTATGAACACATCAGCTTGTTTTTTGGTTAGTGTTAAATTCTTTGTAGAAAGGGACTGATGTAGAGCTTTCTAGCATTACGGCACGAAAAAAAAGTTTAAAATCATGCTTTAAATATTTAATGATTAAGTCATCATGGGACTTTTAAAATGCTCTTCTGAATTTTTCATACCTGATGGATTCTACGTGGTTAAAAATGTAGATTGAAACCTTAAATATAGTAGTGATTAGCAAAAACAAAACTACTTTACAATTTTGTTTGCACAAAACTCACCACGTTACAGCTTGCGAGTAATATGTAGTACTTTTTGTGGGTTTACATTTGGCCTTACAGAAAATACTTCTGCTTTTCAGACACTGAATAAAGCGATAATACTGTAAAACAAGCCACTTAAATATGTAATTCATATCAATGTTTAATTCAAAACGTAAAATTTCTGACTTGCATCACTATTATTATTTTTCCTTCATATGTATTGCAAAAAAAAGAAAGGAAAAAAAGGGGGGGGGGGGTAACTCAAAGTTAAATTTAACTCAAAGAAAAAAAAAAGCCCACATTGTATTCCTTTTTGATTAAAAAAAAGGGAATCAAAACTTTTTCTTTGAAAATTTAAGAAAAAACCTGATTTTGAGTACTATTGTTACAACAGCATGAAATAATCTTATTATATTTTTTTCCTTTGAAGTTTATGCTGTCTAAATTTTAAGTTTACTAACATCTGTTTTATGTACGATTTTCTTATCTACGCCGCCAGAAACGATTTTAAAAATCTAGTTTGAATGGAATAGATGAAGTTGAAAATGAATGTTTTTCCCAGCGCGATTTGTTTTTATACTTCGGAAACAGTACTTAAATAAAAGAACTGTAGTTTTAAACTGAAAGAAAAACTGTGTTCAGCAAAATGGTCCTCTGTTTAGTCTTTTGTTGACAAAAATAGATGTATATATCACATCAACTTGCTTTTATCTTTCATGTAGCACAGATTTGGTTCCATATACATATATATATATATATATATATATATATATATATATATATATATATATATATATATATATATATATATATATATATATATATATATATATATTTCAATGTCGTTTTTTTTAATGAACACATTTTGAACAAAAACTAGACATGAAATCAGAGAAGCCCACGAAGAGGGGTCATGGCATCGACGGCGCAATTGACATTTCTGGAAGAGGTGATGTGTTGGGAGTATTTTCATTTTTTCGTAAGTATCATTTTTAAGTATTGCTCCATAGCATTTAGTAGGGATTCGTCGTCCCTATTAAGGGGGAGGGATGGCGAAAGGTCAAAACTAGAGTAATTTTTTAGTTGTCTGGCCAGTAGAAATAATTTTATTAGCAGCTGTTTTTTCGAAATAACGTCTTTTTTTCCCCCTAAAGTGCTAAGAGCTTTATTTTTTAATCTGTTTAAATTATTAATTTTAATACAAGTAAAAGTAGTTCATGCAAGTAGAAATTTTTTATGAATTAATTCACAAAAACTGTCTCTTGATTTCAGTGGAAATTATTTCGATTATTACTTAATGAGTTTGTATCACTTAAAGATCATTAATTATTTTTTAAGGCGACGATCGGGGGAGGGGAGGCGATTGACATAAGCTATCTAAATCGCCATAGGCTCTTCTTACAATGTATTTTCTTTCAACTCTGGCAATTGTTCTTTGAGGAAAAAATACAACGATCTAGGTTTAAATTTGCTAATCAGTACTGAATTTCGTTTCAAGTGTAACTAGGCATACACTGCTTCAGTTAAGCGCTATAGTTTAAACATTTTGCTACAAATTTACTGTATTTCTTAACCTCAGTTACCTAGGAAAATGTCATTTATATAGATGAATATTCCCCAAAAAAACTTTGATCTCAGCTAAATTTTCTACTAAAGATTGAAGATAAAATCAGTTACTAATCTAATTAATTAAATCTAGATGCCTCATTATCTACGAAATGATTAAATATTTTGAGTGAGTCTGACAAATAGTGTATCCGACTGATGAAATGTTAATTGCGTGGTAATTACTTTTGACTGGCGGCTATGTATAATTATGCGAAGTCATCACTTTAACATTGTTAAAAGTCGAAGATAAGGTTTCGATAAATATACTTTTCAGGAAAGTTATTTTGGAATAAATAAAAATAATTCAACAAGTACCAGCTGTTTCTCTTTATTCCAGGAACTAACGTTTCAGATTCAGCCCAAATAATTTAATATTGAAAGAGGTACATAGTCTTGGTAATTAATAATAAAGTATATAAATAAATTAATTCATGATAACAGCTAAGAAGAAAATCCCCTTATCTTAAAAATAAATAACACGCAAGAATAATGTAAATCTTTAAAATCAGAACTGCAGTGAGGTGCAAACAGTGCTTCCATCAATATTTGATTTATTTCATATTGTTATCATAAGCACTTCTTAGCGTTGTATATTTTCACTTTTTATCGTGTTCTGTAGCCGATATTTACTTTTAAAATATCTGAGCATGATTAATAATCTATTAAAATTTCATTGGAACTTAATTTTCGCTATTGTTAGCTTGCAAATCACGATTGGAATTTTAGCTATTTAACTGCATTTACATTTGCATCAAAGCTCTAATAATTTCATGAAGGCTGAACATTTTTATTTTTGTGAAACAGGTGCTGTGTTTAACATTTGTCGTCACTAAAACTGCTTGTTTACTATAAAATCTCTAAGAAACTGGGACTTCCTTATAAGTTTCTAGAAACGATAAAGCTTCTTTTTAGGTAACGTTATAAGGATGAAACGGTAGACCGGGGAACGTTTACGCTGTGCCCTTTTTTTCAGAACGAATTATAATTGGAGAGTCAACAGTCATAAGAGATTGATGCTGCTCCCTAGCAAGTATCCTCACAAGTTTTTGAGCATCAGTTGAGCTTCGGCCTAGCATCCAGAAAGAATAATCTGTTTTCTACCAAGTCGAGTAAATTTTGAGTTGAACGTTTTAAATTCTAGTGTTGATAAATAATACTTAGTAAAGAAAAAAACAAACATACAAAAATTAGCAGAATTTTATCCTTTTTTTTTTTGAGAATTGTATTTGTATGAACTGAAATGTTTTTAAATTTTTTTGCACATTTAAAATAAATCCAAATCTCGCGCCGGGGCAAGTTTACGCGTTGACGTCTGAGCACCTTTGCGCACGTTCTTACTGTGTCTTATTTCTAAACGTGCCCTAAAATTTTTTTCACTCCGCACTGTCTCAAAACTTTACTTTTTCCAGGCTGTTTGGTTTTGAAAACCACCATTTAATTTTTAGTTCAGTTACAAATTCGTATCTTACAGCTCATAATCACGTAGTGCAGTTTTCATGCCCGTTCAGCTTCTACTTTATACCCTATTTAGTCTGCAATAAATTTTCTTTATTTTAACGATGGTAAGAAATTATGTTCAAAACACTTACAGGATTCACGTTAGGTACGAAAATAAAAATGCGTAAACGTGACCCGTGTCCGGGGGAATTTTACGCAACCGCTTGGACTCAAAAATATTTTTTTTTAACGGTTAAAACACAAACTGAGCAACAATTGTGCTCAGTTTGATGAACTGATACCAATTTTGACACCATTAATTGCTGTATACAACCGCAATGTCTAACAATTCCCAATTTAAAACATAAAATTTAGAAAATTCATTGAAAAAAATCCTCGTAAACGTCCCCGGTCTACCCTGACGTTACTTAAGGAGTTAGTTGTATCGTAACTCGAAAAGTTTATAGAATCCTAGTTTCAAATAAATTTCTCGGAAAACGTGCAGTTTTTTTTTCCGGTGTAGGTTAAAATGAATCAAATTGTTATTTTTACGAGAGAGGAAAAGGAATAGAAATGGGCACCCCGCCTTAGTGGGTAATGCGGTACTGAAGACTGTCGGTGAGAACTGTATATGGTCCATTTACTAATATAAGATAGCAGAGGGTAGTTGGAAACATTCTTTCAAATAGTGTGGATACAGCTTGAGTTACAGTGCAAATTGGTGTTTTTTTTTTTTTTTTTTCATTCTTTTACAAAACGAGCTGATGTGTGCATCACATGACTTCCTTTTACGTCAATTTAATGATAGTAGTGCCTTGGATTAAGGCAAGAAACACTTTAAATATTTTTACTCCAAGTTTGTTGCGAACTGGAGCAAAAAAAAAAACGTATATACTGTCCAACTACGGATTGCATGGAATTTTCAAATGTCCAGATAAGACGAATCTATGTGAATAAGGGGGAAAAGTAAAAATTTGATGCGCATATTTCGCTCATTTGAATGAGACTCTGCTTCTGCAAAAGCTGACATCAGTAAAAAATAATAGATTCGTCCATTCCCGGCATTAAAACTGCCAATATAGTGAAAATTTATCTGTATAAAACGTTTTCTTTGCTTCGGATCGCAACAGACTTGTGATGAAGATATTTAAAGTGTTTCTTTGCTTACTCCGAGGCACTCTCATAATTAAATTGGAGTAATAGGAAGTCATGTGATGCACACATCAGCTCATTTTTTTTTGGACAACAAACTTCTGAGAGGTACAGTGATGGTAAAAAAACTGCATCACCCACGAAATCCAAATATTTTTAGCATTTATAAGTAAGTAGTTTTAAGTTTCGACATTTCTTTAATAAAAATGAGTAAATTCACTACAGAGTGGTGTTTCATGTTTGTTTGACAAAACATATAATTAAAACTTGAACTACTCCTCCGAAATGAAAATTTAAATTTTATTCATTTGGAGCTTATGCAAATTGAAATAATCAAACCAAATGTGTCACAAAAATACATCGCTATGATTGTAAAATTAGGGTAAAGTTTCAAGACGAAATAATAAATAGAACTATTTGTAAGAAATACAAATTTCGCAAAATTCCCCCAAATTGACTACGTGGTGGAAAGTAATTACGTTAATTAGGCTGGTTATTATTGAGACATCGTAACACATTTTTTTCATTAATTGATATTAACAACGTAAATGTTCGCTCAAAATTTTAAGTCAATCGGTGAAAAAGTAAAAATTTCAAAAATTAAAAACCTCCGATTAGGCACAACAATTTCAAACTAACCCTAATCTATTATACACTTATTAAATAAAAGTTAATTTTATCAAATAATAATTGTTGAATTTTAAAGTTTCTTACCTTTTTGTGAACCGGGGCATGAATCCAATATTTTTTCATAGGTTTCCAATGATGAAACTTGAAATTGCCCTAATCATTTGTTTCCGTGACGGAGCAAAAACAATGCGCGTCAACTGGCCTAGCGGTCCTCTACTCTCATAGCTCTGTGACACCCGCATAGTGCGGGGCGGACTGGGGCCTCCGCGGACGCTAAGAGGATTGGCTTTCGGTGCGTTTGTACTCGAACGGCGAAACGCCATTCGAGAACATTATTTCAAGTCATATTTGTTCTTATTTAATTTCAGTTTCCTGATTTTTCTCCAAGTGAGACAAATTTGACTCTGTTCTAATCCGTATCTTTCTTGACATTTTTGAAAGCCCTTTCAAACCATGGAATAACTTGCGTTATTCAATATCGTTTTGTTTTCAAAAAAAAAAAAAAAAATGATGTATCGTAATTTCACTTTTATTTGATTTGAATCATGCACTTATAATGAAAATTGATTTTCATGTCATATCATTTATATAATACAATAAACAGATATCTTTTATTTGGTAAATGTTTCAAACGTGTTGAAATGCTTTTAAATTTCAATTTAAGTTATCAAAATATAAATCAAAGTTCTTGGGGGAAAAGTTTAAGTTATTTATTACTGATTTTAATTAGAAAAACAAAGAAATTTGTTTAATTTTCTAAAAACTGAAAAAATTTAAAAAAATTTCAAGTTTGAAAAACTTGTATGCTGTAATAAAATTTTGAAAAATAATTTAAATTGAAATACAGATTTCTTTTTGATGACCATAAAATATCTAAAAACGTGCGAACTATTAAGAGAAAACTGTAAGAGAATTTTTTGTGTAGTTTTTCTATAGATCTAATTGAAGACAATTTGCAGATTTTTTTATCTTCAAAAAATCTGCAGAATATCAGGAGAAAACTAAAAAGAAAACTTTTTTGTGAATTTTCTGCAGATTATTTTGAAGACAAAATGCAGATTTGTTTGTCTTCTAAAAATCTGCAAAAATCTTGAAAAATATTTAAAAAAAAATTTTTCTGCAGATTTTCTGAAGATTATTTTTAGCTGGGACGCAGGTTCAGAAATGGAAAAATGAGGATAGGGTCAGCAGTTTGCCTTAGCCCGGAAACAGGCCCGATCTAAATCCGATCGAAAATTGTTGGAATAGAACGAGTTTCGAAGTGATGAAACATAAGCCAACATCACTTGCAAAATTCCAGAAATCAATAATTCGTGTCTGGCACCAAGAAATGAGTAAAGAATACATTCAATCACTCATCCGTTCAATGCCCCGTAGATGTCAAGCTGTGATTAAAGCTAGAGGCGGACAAACAAAATATTAGGTTTTATTTTATGATGTTCAAACATTTCCACGGTACTTTTGTTTCTTTTTGAACAGAAAGAGTGTTACAATTGTGTAGAGAGTGTTACAATTGTGTACAAGAGTGTTAAAACCTGTACTTACTTTTTCGTCGTCCACTTGGCAACGTGAATGCACTTCACATTGTACTTGTTACAGTTTTGACCATGTATTTCCAGAAATAAAGTAAACAATCATCGGATTCCTGCTGCTAAGTGTTAATTTCATAAGTTATGCAGAATTTCACATACATTCATCGTTAATCGGTCGACCAAAATTTCTCACATATCCAATTGTTGTGCAAATGCGAGGGTGATGCATTTTTTTTTTACCAGCACTGTATGTGAAATCGCTTTCTTTTCATGCTTTTAAGTTTAGTTAAAAAGGATTTCAGTGATATCCGGAAAGCGGATGTCTTAAGCTAATTTTTGAAGCACACCTTTAGTTACACACTTTTTTACGAGTTCTCTTTCTTGGGTGTAGTTGGTGCAAATATGGGCTCCCATTTAAAGAGTGTCCTTAATTATACCACTTCCTTTTTTTAAGAAAAAAATATTTTTCAAGCGATGAAAGAAGAAATTTTTAAGAAAAAATAAGGAGCAAGGAAAAACTTATTTTCAAAACGTTGAATTTTTAATTATTTTTTTAAAATGTCCGAATGTTCAAACATGGCGAGGTCTTTATGCCATCACGACTGATGAACTTTGGTGCAAACTCCACTGGCACGCTAAATGCTTACGCTTGCTGTCTACCACGTTTCCAGATTATGATACTTCAGAAGAGAATCAAACATAGCGCTCCACGCTTGCTAACAACCATATCAGCGTGCGTGAGTAAAGAAGCGAATTAAATATTGCGTTCTGCACAAATGGCATCAGTGGATGACATTTCACCACATGTGATGTCATGCACAGAAGCGTAAAAAATGAAATTGAATCTGCACACCTTAACATAATTGTTATAAAATATTAAACTTTGTCAAGTTATTTAAAAAATGACCAAACCCCATGTTTTAAAACATGCTCTTTCAGAAAAAAATACTGTAAAATTTGGAAACGACGCCATTGTCATTAATTTATGAAGTAATTATTTTGAAAACCTTTAACTCCATAGGCCATCAAACATGTCGATATCTTAATTTTTAACTTTCTCAATGCAGTTCGAAAGCATAAATTAATTTGAATTGAGTGCAATAAAGAAGTATTTTGAATATTATGAAATTGATGGGCACTATACTGACATAAATGCCGTTGCTGATAGGTCGTTAAAATGGAGGATCGCATGCTTCGGTCGGAGTGAAAGCAGGACAGTCATTGAGTTGAACAAAGCCATTCCATTGTAATTATACTTAAGCTGATTTGGGTGCTGAAAACTAGGTATTATCGATGTCATAAATAAAATATTTGTCCGAGAAATATTATCGTAATTTATTTATCAAACGTAATTTTGCGATTCATGAAGATGTTGTGCTACGTCAAAGTAGTGTTATGAATATCTAACGAATGTGTTGTATTAAGAAGGAAATTATAACTTAGATGCTTCGTAGGTCTTGCAGAAAATGTATTAGCATTTGTGGCTTTTCAAGTGAATTGAGTTTGAGTTTACACTTCAAAATGTGACTCACAATTCCTTTCAAGAGACAACAATGGGGTCGTTTCCGAAATTTTAAAAGTATTTTTTTTCTGAAGGAGATGCCTAAAAACACAGAATCTGATCATTTTTAAATAGTTTGACGAAGTTCAATTTAAAAAAAAAAAGAATAAAAAAACTAATTTGAATTTTGACATCTTGAATTCAAATTATTTTTCTCGCAATCACGAGTGTGTGTGTGTGTGTGTAGGCGTGTTTGTGTGTGTGTGTTTGTGTGTGTGTGTGTGTGTGTGTGTGTGTGTGTGTATATAGGCGTGTGTGTTTGTGTCTGTGTGCGGGCATGAGTGTGTGTATGTACGTAGTCATGCGTGTGTGTATGTATGTAGTCATGCGTATGTGTATGTGTGTTTGTGAGTAGAATATGGACGAAACCTAGAGACGGTTTTCGCTAGGAGCAGCATATCGGGAGGGCCTGTCAACGGTGTTGCTGCAGAGGGAGGCGGGGGGGGGGAATAAAATCATAGGAATTCAAAACTGTCAAGTGAAAATAATGAGCAATGTGATTAATCAAAAAAAAAAAATCGACGCGCAGATTTAATTTTATTTTTACTCTTCGGCGCATGACATCACAAGCAATGAAATGCCATTCACTTATGCCATTAGTGCAGAGAGTCATATTTCATTCGTTTCTTTACTCACGCGTGCTGGCAGCGCTATTGTTGTTAGCAAGCGTAGAGTGCTATATTTAATTCGCTTCTGAATTATCATAATCTGGAAGCGTGGTCGACAACAAGCGTAAGCATTTAGCGTGCCAGTGGAGTTGCGCGCCAAAATCCATCAGCCGTGATGGCATAAAGACCTTGCCTTGCTTGAACAATCGGAAATTTTAAAAATGGGGAGAATGTTGTACCTTGGGACACTGCTAATTTCTAAGAATCTATATTTAGCAGCAATGTTTTTTGAAATCTCTAATAGTAACCTTCACTACTAAATGGTGCCATAGTAACAATCAGCATCAAAAGCGTTAAATTAATAATTTTGTGAGCGAAAGAAAATTTCATGACTACAAAGTAAATATTTCCTTTCTTTTTATTTAATTTTCTGGCTTTGTATTTGTGAAACTAATCAACTGAATTTTATTTTGTTATAAAAGAGAAGTACTTTAAATGGTTTGGTTATGAAGAAATAATGATAGTGCATCTAGATTGACCACCATTTTTAGTTTTTCGTACACGACGTGGTGATTGTATCATGGGTCGGCTAAACGTATTGTACCTTAAAACACGTCCCAAGGTTTATGCATGGTTCTTAAAAACTAGAAAGTCGCCCGTCATGGCATGACGGGTGAAAATTGCTTCTACATTTGAACGAAGCCATTGCCTGTTTGGTGATATTTTAATAGTTGAAATTTTAACCCTAAGGCCAGTAGATTAACCGTAAACTTCATTAGATAGCGTTAATTGTTTTCGTTCCTTCATTCCCCTGAAATGACACAATCCTACCGGTAAAACTGTTAAGTTACCGGACCGAGTTCGGCCTTGTCACAATAAAGCCTTTCCCTGTATGTTAAACATTGCCAAAACATATTATCAAAGTATCATGCCGTGGTGCTTGTTTCATTGTTGAAACACGCGGGTTACTCGATCGTTGGCTATTATTTATGTGAGGATTAAGATGTGTTTAGGAACATGGAAAAATGTTCTAATCTGGTTAATGTCCGAATCTTTTAAACAGATTTCATGTTAGATAATAATTTATTTGTTATTATTCATAATTCATTATTCCACATTAATTATTTAACTCATTACCGTGAAAAAAATACATTTTTTTTTTCGTTTTTTGGTGCAAAATTGGTTTAAGTATACGGCTTTTTCCTTAATCATGATGAGTGCCCGTGATACAACTAGATGTGACCCAAGATACAACAGGTTCTTGTACTTTAGGACAGTTTGGAGCTCTTACTTTAAATGGCTGGCGATATTTTATTTTCAAATTGTCTGAATTAAAAAAAAAAATATTGCAAAGAAATATTTCGGGGTATTTTAGTGAGACTTTTCGATTTTAAATTTCATTTAAATAATTTAAGTTAAAACTAAAATATAAAAAGTGTTCCAGAGTACAACACTCTCCTCTACTGTCAACGATATGGTTTATAGCAAGCGTAGAGCGCAATATTTAATTCCCTTCAGAATTATCATAAGCTGGAAACGCGAAAACTGCAAGCGGCAGCATTCAAGTCACCAGTGGAGTACGCGCCAAAGTTCAACACATGTGACATCTTTAATATCACGCCTTGTTTGAAAAGTTGGACATTTAAAAAAAATTAATTAAAAATTAAACGTTTTTAGAATAAAAGTTTTTCTTCTCTCAATAATATTATTATTACTATTATTTTTTTAAATTTCTCAAGCTACGATTGTGAAAGCATTTTTTACAAAAAGTTCCATTCTTGATTATAGAATTCCAACTTCTTTCCTACTCTGCAGCAACGAGAATGACATATTGTCATACGACGGGGTCAAAGGCAGAAAATCTGTACAAATTTCAGCAAAAACTACATTGAATGTGTGAAAATTAGCTTCCTTCTTCAATGGAAGTGATGTAAAATATATGTAAAACTAGCAAAAACACCCGACGTTGCATGGGTCAGTAATAATTGTGAGAAATAATCCGTACTTTCATTTGTTTCCTGTTTTAACTGAAAGAACTCAAAATACTCCGCTTTGATGTGATACGAAATCGAGTTTCTTCCTTACCCATTAAAGTAAAGTAGTAATAGGTATAAAGAACGAAATAGTATTCAGTTAGAAACGAAAGCACGAGAGTTAAACATTTAAAAATTTGAAGAATTTCCAAAATATAAAGTTTTACTTGTTTAAAAAGATTTATCAGTTTTTTTTTTTTTTTTTTGAACATAGTCTAAAACTTTTTCTATATGGCTAATGAAATACAAACGGTTTTGAAAAATGCAACCCGCCCGCAGTCCCATTATACTTGTTTAAGTTGTTTTTTGGGAAATTTCAGTTATTGTGGGTTCTTGGTGCGATTTAAAATATTACTATATTTGTAGTAATCGTTTTGGTATACCTTGGAAAATGCTCCCCCTCCCTACTTTGTAAAACTGTCTGTTACTAATTTTCGTCAATGAGATATTGTCGCCAAATACTGAGATACGAGGTTGATCCGGAAAATACGTTTAAATAAAGCGGGGTGACGTATCACGGCGTCGTGTATGCGCCGCCAGGTGGCCCTGCCGCTGTAGCCAATCCCCTCAACACTCAGTTCGAGTCCGAGTGTTCTGCGTGTAAGTAGGAGTGTGCGGCTGCTTGTTGAAAGTTACCAGTTTTCATCTGCCGTCGTCATGGAGCGCATCAACATCAAGTTCCTTGCAAAGTTGGGCATAAATGGCCGTAAGAATTTTGAGTGTTTGAAACAAGTTTCTGGAGACAATTCTCTGAAGAAACCAACCGTAAACAATTTGTTAAAAAGATTCCAGCAAGGCCGAGAAGACGTGAAAGGAGATCCTCTCCCAGGACGATCTCGACATCGAGTTCTGATGAAAATGTTGAACGAATTCGGGCTTGTGTTCTTAAAGACCGTAGATTGACAGTCGAACTGTCAATCCCCAAAACAATCGTTCACGAAATTCTGACACAAGAATTTGAAATGAAAAAATGCGCCCGCTCACACGTCGCGTGTTTTGCACGAGTTTTTGGCCAGAAGCTGAATCACCGTGACAGATAACCTGCCTTATTCACCCAATTTAGACCCTTGTGACTTTTTTTCTGTTCCCGAACTGCAAAATGGTGCTTCGGAGGCGACTCTTGAGGGATGTGGAAGCCATTAAGGCAGAAACGACGCGGCAACTGAACAGTATCACAACTGAGGACTTTCAGAACTGTTAACTGTAATAAAACTAAATAAAGTTATTGTTCCACTTTTATACGTATTTTCCGGAAAAACCTCATATTTTCGCTGACCATAAAATGATGCTAAACATTTTCATCCGAAATGTTTCTGAAATAAGTAGTAGTACTAGGCGAGTGTTTGAAATTGCGCACAAAGACAAATTAATGGAAGTTTTTATGATGTTAATATATTTGACTAATTTAGTTAGCGGATTATTTTACATTTTAACAAAAGTTTTAAAGATTTGTTTAATGGCGATATTTTGGTTATATGGTGAAATCCCAGAAACATTATTACGTAGTCTTTCTTTACAAAAAACAGACCCAGTTTGAAAAAAAAAGCCTTACTTTATAATTGAATCGTTATAATTAATTATTGCTATGTTCTTATTGCTATGACATTAAATAGATATATTTAGTAACTGATGTTCAACTATATGTGTGATGCATAAACTCGTTTGTAAGTAATAAACTTACAGAAATTTTGAAAAGACTCTTTCTCCCAGAATAGGAAAAAAAGGCTTTTCTGCCAATTCCAATTGGTGAATATTTCTTATGTTACTGAGAAAAATGTAAGTCATATTTGAGCCACCCCCCCCCCCCCCACTTCTATTGGGTGAGCACAACCCACCCAATCCACTTCTATTGGGTGAGCACAACCCACCCAATAGAATAAAAGTCACTCATTACTTTACAATCACTTTTTTATGACCCGAATTTTGCAGGCCTCTGAAGTTTTAGATAATAAACACTTTCTAATTTCTTACTGTTGCCAAAATTAATTGTCTTTTTACTTAGTCCCGATATCGATTATTGGCATAGATGAGGATAAAAATCCTAGGAAAACAATAAATTTCATGCTTGCTAAAGAGAAACCTTGATTCAAATATTTCATTATGATTACTATTAATACTGCTGTTGTAAGGCAACGAATGTTTGTAACAATAGTTTTATATTTAATCTTGTAATAGAAAAATTACATGAAACTTAGTTTTTCATCATAATTTTTTTAAACTAAAGTGTTTTAGAAATAAATTATAGCCTATGTTGCTGATTATGTAGCAATTTATGGTGAAAAAATGGTTAAAATCGGTCCAGTAGTTTTGAAATTTATCGCGGACATACTTACACACATACAGAAGTAGCCATTTATGTATATAGATTTTTTTGAAATTATAATGTTTTAGTTGTTATTACTCTTTTTTATGAACTGGAATTATGTATTTTTGTTTCGACAGAATGTTTTTAATTTCTTTTACAAAAAAGGAAGTATTGTATTCGCGAAAAAAATTTCACTCAAAAATCGTACTTAATTTCCATTTTACTCAGCCCCGAATGAATATTGAGTTTTTTTTTTTCACTCCACCACACGTGTATAAGTGCCTAAGTACGTATAGACACGCGAAATATCCATTTTGACGATTCCCGAGTTAATTACAACGAATTTTCTCGTGACGTCTACATGTACGTATGTATGTATGTGCGTATGTATGTCGCATAACTCAAACACGAAATGTCCTAGAAAGTTGAAATTTGGTACGTAGACTCCTAGTGGGGTCTAATTGTGCACCTCCCGTTTTGGTTGCATTCGGGGGTTTCTAAAGGGGCCTTTTGCCCCTTTTGGGGGGGGGGGAAATCATTGTTAATTTCGATGTAAACTCAAGTGATGTTATAATTTGGCGCACACTTGGCGATATATCGCCAGTATTTTTGTCGCCAAGTTTTGTCACCAATTTAGCGACAAATATGACGATTTTTTTAAAAATATGTTTCAATTTGGTCACTCTTGGTGATATTTAGAGAGCAGACTATTGAATCACATTAAAATTGCCAGTAATGGGGAATGACATTAAATTGGAGTAAAAGGAAGTCATGTGATGCACACATCAGCTCGTTTTTCTTTTGCTGTAGGGGCATTCCAAGGTATTTTTGACATTTATGTAGAGTCCGTAACGTGACCTTTTTTGCCATAACTTTTTAATTTACTGTTTGATTAGCATGTTATTTTATTTTGATCTTTTCCTACCAACACACTAGCTCAAATTAAAATAATTTGCAAATCAAACGGTAAATTAAAAAGTTATGGCAAAAAAAAAAGATCACGTTACGGACTCTACATAATGTCCAAAATACCGTGGAATGCCCCTGTAACAAACTGAAATTAGCGACTATTTCATTATTTTTTTTGTTAGACAACGACATTAATTTAGTTAACGCAATAACGTTATTTTTTTTTTATTTTTTTGTATCATATTATGCACTTTAATCTATGTCGCTCTTCGAATTTAGATTATTTTTTGATACATATGCAAAATTTCCAAAGTCAACTGTATTGCGGAAATATAATATAACACGAATGAAATTATATGTTTCACTCGCTGTAGCTTAGAACTGTTTAAGGTTAGACTACTTCGAAACGTGTATACTCGTTAATTTGAAAACCACACATGCCAGAGCATAATTATCTGATGAGCAACGCGCTCGAACCGCAAAGTAAACCGAATGACAGTCTTGCTGATATATATTTATATGCCAGTTAGAGCCATAACTTTGAACCATTTCGAATTCATTATATATTAAATTAATAGTTAATACAACAACACATGCACTAATTTACAAAAAGTCAGCAATAAGAACACACAAATCTATAAACACAAACTTAGACCTTTCCTCTTTTGTTCCTGTAACCCGCGTACCCTTTTATTATCTCATCCTTCCTTGCACTTGCGCTAAAGTCGTAGGCATGCCAGGGTGGACTGTTTATCGCCAGTGTTGATGTGTTCTCACTTGCTTTGATTAGGAGTCTGTTCGGTGAAGAGACGGGGCAACGGACAACAGCGTGGCAACCAAATATGAACTCTAGTGTTAGCGGTAAACTGCTAGAGACAAAAACAGAACAAAAAGATTCAGGAAAAGTATAAACTATTAAGAAACTGAAACGTGATTTTCAAAAAAAAAAAAACACAATTTATCAAAAATATCAAAAATACGCAACTTATCAAGAAAATGCAACATTAAAAAGATACTAAGAATGAAAAGAGGGATATACCAAAGAATATCGAAGAAATTGTGTGAAACAAGGACTGATTCGTTATCAGAGGCATGATCAGTCCCAGCATCACAATGATCTTTCTATCCTGCATTTTGGAAGGTGTGCTTGTGTGTGTCTGATTTTTTCATGTTGTAAAACATGGAACATCTTGTAGGGGGATTAGAAAGTGTTGCAAAAATTTAGTGAACGAAAAGTTCTAGAAGTTACTGCTCCTAACATTTCTCGTGAGTGACTTAGGATTACGGGTTACTTTTATGCCATTAAAACGTTACATTAATTAATATAGAGATGCACTGATTCGTGGGATTTATACACTAATTTATTTGTATTCAAATGCGTGTAATATTTCTAACTATAAATAAATTAAGGTTGTCCATCTTTGTCTGAGAAATATACTATAATACGTGAAGCTTCATATTTGGCACTAAGATAAAAATAGTGATTTGTAGAATATTGTTAGAGTAACTAATATCTCACATTAAAACACATGAGATGTCATTCACAATTCTTTTAAGAAACAATGAAATCAAGCGGTTGAAAGGAAAAAGAGAGGTACGTAAATAAAGCAAAAATTATCAAGAAAACTTCTTAAAAATCGTTTTTTACTTTTTAAATTTGTATTTATTTTACATCACTCTTTATCACCAAGCATTATTTTATCTTTTTTAAAGTAATGAAACAGATATTATACATACAATAATATTCTCAGGCTGGAGATAAATCTTAAGTTTATATTAGGAAAATTACAATTCTTGAGATGGCTATAAGTAATTTCTCAAGATCAGCTCTCAATCTCTCAATAATATTATTCATTAGATATTATCTGAAATATTATTTCTAATCTTTAATTGTTTGAAACAGTTTCAACATCGAATGTTGATTGAAGAAAATATTTTAACCTGTTTTTTTTTTTTTTTTAAACATCGACTTAAGTTATTTTAGAAGTTAAATGCTATAATCGATTTTGCTTTAGGGTAGTAATAACATAAATGTTACTTAATTGTATAAAACAGATTCGAAATTATACTTACGTAAACTGATTCATATATATTTTACCGGTTTTATTTTACCAACGTAATTATAGTTCTAGAGTTAAGTTTTTCATACTAACACTCCCTGAGAAATATCTCTTGACTAAAGCTATTTCTATTTCAAATCAATATCAGATTCTAAGCATTTCTCTACAATCAACGATTTATTAGCTAAACCTTTAAATAAAATTTTTATAAGTATATTGGCAATCCCATAAATTATTTACATGCCAGTTATTTAATAATTTGAAAATTAAAGATGTATTATGAATAACATAGAACAAATAATGAAGATTTTAATAACTCAGCATCGATTTTTGTTCTTGATTCTCTTGTTGGTTCTCTTTTCATCGAGCGTTACTTGGATTTACGCCTATAAATTTTAGAATTTTTGATAAATGACAATGGAGGATTTCAGGCTCTTCAGTATCATTGATATGTAAGAGAGGATGTTTATTCATTTAAAAAAAAAAAAAAAGGCTTTTTACTATACGCGAACTGCTTACGTAAAAGCAAATGAGATGTTTCGTTTATTAGCGTGAAATTTGTCTTTTATTCCCTTTACCTTTTCACGCCAAGACTGCCGCCTGCGACAGCTGTCTTGGCGGCTTAAAAAACTTTGGCGGTGGAATAAATATTATTTTTATTAGCATCTATGTCTTTACTTCTTTCTATATAAATCGATGTATTTCCTTATCTCTCTATAGCTGACAATTAATTTTCTACCTCTATATCTCTACATTTGTCTACTCTCTCCATATTCATAAATCTATAACTATCATTATTATTATTTTACCTCTGTATCTCAATATTTATTAGCTACTTCTATTTTTATCAATTTATTCCAAATTAATCTAACTATGTAACTATGTATCTCTTGCCACGCGCACGAACACACACAGCTTATTTTGTTATATGTATGGAGTAAATCATGTGTCTGTGAAAATCAAATCCGCTTATATAACAGACGATTTTGTTCAAAATTTGTATGTTTTTACCGCTACAGTGCATTTAAAACATTCAAACTTTTTTGAAACGATTAATTATATTAAGTACTTCATATATTTCTAAAAGAACTCCTGAACGTAAATTTTGTTTGTCAATAAAGTTTTGAAACAATTTTAACTTATTAAATGTTTGTTAAAATTTAAAGAAACAGATTTTCAAAAAGAAGTGTTTTTTCGAGATGTCAATCGCTACAGCTTAACAAGATACATAAAACTTTGAATGATAATGTACAAACCAACGTGATAATGTGTTTAAACGCAACCCGAATAAGAAATAAAATATCATTTAGTCTTTATAAGTAAAAATTGTTGGTACAGTGTTATTTTGTCCGTTGATACTACGAATGTCACGTACAGGAGAAGAGAAATCATTGAAAAATACTTAGTACTATGCAAAACACGTACAATTTAATTCCCGATTTTGCGTTGAATACGATCAGCATTTCTCTTGTGCACAAAGTTTTGCATTGCGTTTACAAACTTTTATGCTTGTGCAAGTTTACACTTGCATAAGTTTTACATACAAGCACAATATTTTTTGATTACTCAGTCCTTATTGCTTTTGGACCTATTGTTATGTTTGCTTTTATGTTCATATATTTGGCTTTTTCAAAGCAAAAGGAATATATGAAAAGATTATTCCTTCGAAACGGTAAAATATTTTATTTTAATTTCACACATTGCTGGGCACAGTTACAGTAAATAGATTAAAACAATTTTTGTAGTGGCGTACAAAAAATACAAAAGAATAAATTTTAATTAAAAAATATGAAGACACAGTGTTTTGGGAAATAATAGTTTTTAAATGCAAAAAGTTAAATTCAAAATATGTCTAATGTTTTTATTTGAAACTAGGCAATCGCCTGTCAAGGTATGACAGGTGAAATTGCTTCTACATTTGAACGAAGCAATAGCATGTTTAATATTTTGATAGTTGAAATTTTAACCCTAGCTCCAGTGGATTAACCCTAAACTCCAGTAGAAAGCGTTTATTGTAGACCACTTTTTCATTTCTTTATTCTCCTAAAATGTCAGTCTTACCAGTAAAACGGTTATGTTACCGGATACAGTCCCGCCTTGTCAAAATAAAGCATTTCCCTGCGTGTCAAACATTACCAAAAAATATTATCATGTGATCATGATGTGGTGCGAGTTTCATCGTTGTTGACATCAGTAGCTTTACTGGCTCAGTGAATTGGCTCTTATGTATATGAGAATGTAAGGTAGATCAGGGCTTGTTGTTATGAGGGTAGGTTATAGATTCGAGATTAAATGAAGTCATGACAGAGAGACTCGTATTTCTTATATTATATGACAGTTTTCATTCTTATGACTTTCAACCAGTCCAAGAAGTACTTTCAATCAGAAAAAGAGATGGTGCGCAAGAAAACATTGTTTCTACGTTAGCAAGTTTTCTGATAAATTGTATTTATTTGCATGTGGACCAAACCCGTTTTAACGTTTTATGACCTTCTCTACTACATTAATTCCAACGCTTTAAGTAAGTTTTTACATATTTAAAAGTTCTTTTTACCTTTATTTTACCATTTACACAGAATAAGATATAAAATGGCGACATATAAGACAAGTAATTACTGATGGGCCGTGTTAAGCTCTGCTTCAGTGTAACAGTATAAGGGGAAAAAAAAAGATATTTCCCAAATTTGGCGAAAGATAAGAGAACCGTAAGCAGAAACCTATGGTTCATGCTATTTCATGCAAAAATTCCGATGAGAAGATAACCGACCTGTCTATTAAACCTGTCTATTAAAAATATAAAGTTATAACAACATTATATATATAAAAAACATTTGATTCATTAGGGGTGCCCTCCTTCAAATATCGTGGAGACCCCTCGAGAGCCCCTCAAAATTAGTAAAATACCCCTCAAAACAATCCCCTGAAAATTTCAGAAGTGCAGTCTGCACCCTGACCCCCCCCCCCATCCGCTAGGTGGGCACCCTTGGATTTATATGTTATTGGCTAAGATAGTTAGTGTACTAATTTAACCCCGACAGTGTCACAACATAGGTACCTATTGTGAGGTTGAATGTTACACCCAATGTAAATGTATAGATAACTTTTCATAGAAGAATTAACGTTTAGGATATCCCTTTTTACTTTCTTCTATATCTAATATAGACAAGAAAGTATTGGATTCGTGCCAATTTTCGATTTCCGAATTTTGACGGATTTCAACGTTTTAAGGTGTTCTGAGTTCATTTCGACTATTTTTGGAAAACGTCTGTCTGTCTGTGTGTGTGTGTACGTATGTGTGCGACCGTTCTTTTGGGGCCGCTCTACATCAAAAACTACAGCATGAAATCGAACGAAATTTGGTACACGTATGTGCCCCTATGTATTCTTCTACCCATTAGTTTTTGGCACGAATTCTTCATAGGGGGGGCGGGGGTAGAGTAATGGACCGTTTCTTGAGTTATGCGTGCCTTCTATTCCCCAGGAAGTAACTGGCGGAATAATACAAAATTTGGTCCACATGTTGCCCCTAACATGTACAGGTGATGATTTAATTTTGATGTCAATAGCTCAAACTAGGGCTGAGCTATAGAACGTTTCTTGTCGTCACTTCTGACTGCTATATCTAAAGAAATAATGAACGGAATCAAACAAAAGGTTATCGAAAAGTAGCCCTTACGCTCGTATTAACCAGCGCGAGTTGAGGGTTGTAACTGCCGAGTAGGTGAAGCCAGGGCTAACCAAACCGCGTGTTACTCACAGTTGTTATTATCCAACAGCGAGTCACCCAGACCGCTGATATTTTTTTCTCCCTAGATGTAAAAGCCGCTCTCATTGGTGGATTTTGGTCATGTGATGTTGTTTACAGGAGAGGCAAAGCCGACGGTCGATGGCTCGGCTGGGGCGGCTTCGTTGTTGATTTTGAAGCACGTTGTTAGGCTGATTTTCGAATGAAAGTGTCTTTTTTCTTCTATTTATCACTAAAAGATGAATTCCGCTTCACGAAGAAACAGTGCAAGAAACATTTTTCATTCAATATCTTGGGAAATTCCATGAAAATTATAATTTAAACGATTTTGTTTTAAAACTAATTTTATTGATATGATTTTACAATTTGTTTCCCCTTATACTTATTCACTAAATTTATGTGAGTCAAGTGCAATTTTCTTTTTTCTTTTTTTCATTTAAAATATTGTCATTTTTATCGTTATTAATGGAATTTAAACATTCTTGTCATGTCACAGCACCTAACCATCAACTCATTCTTCAGATTAACACCTCTTATTGTTACTTCGGTATCTTAAAAGTACTCATCACTTAAAGGAATTAATTTATACAGAATTGCGAATTAAATTCATAACACATAAATTCACATAAATTTCGTTTTGTAATTTGTCGTCCGAAAGTTTTGTTGAAAAAAATGTCACTCCACTCACGAAACAAACAATAGCATAAAAATTGAAAGATAAAAGTTATACACAGTTATTAATGAGTAGACTTTGCTATAGATTGTGCTGCATATTCGTGGCTGCTCATTATCAATTTTAACCAGTTATGCGCTAATTGCAGGAGAGTCGGAAAAGGTGGGAGGAATGGGACAGCTGTATATAATACACCGAAAGAAACTGTTTCAGGCTCTTTCCTGATTCTGACTTAATACGTTTACTTGACAAGAAATAGTTTTCCTTTTATTTCGGTATGAATGCAGCTCTGTCATTCTTCCCGACTTTCACAATTTGTTATTTCGGATATTTTATAAATGACAATTAACCTCACGGTTTATGTTTGAGTTATAAGATTCAAATAGTTTTTAATTAGGAGAGAGAAAAAATGGAGAGTTTTTACCAACCATAGTGTAACAATTGACTTAAGTTAACGCAGAAAAATACTTTAAACAATAAAAAATTGAGACGTCCCTTACATTTTAAAAAAATCTCCAGTTATTTCCTTATCAGATTTATTTTTCTGTATGTTTATATCAGAACAAGATCATTTAGGCACTTTTGACCAGCACTGCTCGTTCAATAGATCTGCTTTATTAAAAAAATTTTTAATACATCAAAAATGTCCTTTACCATCCTTTCATCTACTACACGACCCATTCTCCTGATAAAATCGAAACACTGGAGCTCGCTAAATTATTTGTGTAAATTTCAACGATTGGTCTCAGCATTTGATAACTGCCATAGATTAAGTTTTTAAGCAGGGAGTTAAAAATCAAGCAATGTGATAATACAAGCAATGTTTAAAAAAATGATACCTATATTGTAATACTTTGTTACAAAAAATAATTTTGGTAATATAAAAGGATAAAGTTCTTGTTATTAACGTTTGAAATACTAAATGAGACCTACTAATATTCAGTTCATCATTATTTGCTTAATATTAAGCATATTTGTATGGTTAAAAATGCTTTGTAGAATGAAGCATGTTCTTCCCATGCGGAGTAAAGTGGATGGGACGAAGTGAAATAGTTCATATCATTTACTCATTCAGTCTTTTATCAAATCACGTACGTGTTCATTTATTAATTTTTTCATAGGTTCCCAAACTTTCGACCCCCGTGGACCCCCTCCAGAAAAATTACGAACTTCAGGGAGCCCCCCCCCCGGCCCCTCGCGCAAAAAAAAAAGACACAGTTAAATCTATTCTTTTTTTCTAATATATTTTCACGCTTTTTTTTCCATAAAATTTATTTATTCACTGTTCTGTATATTTTTCAGAGTACTAATATGGTTTTCATTTCTTTTTCTTAAATTACTATTGAGTTATGAAAGCAAATTCTATTTGAAATTCAATTAGGAATAAAAATGTTATCACCAAAATTTCTACAACAAGTTTATTATTAAAAATGAACTTTTGAAGTTGTGAACAAAACAGTGATGATTTTTGGCGCGTAATCCACTGGCTAGCTGAATCCTTACGCTTGCCGTCTACCGCGTTTTAAGATTATGATAATTAAGAAGCTAATTATATATTGCGGTTCGTGCTAATGGCGTCAGTGAATGCGAGTCAGTTGTGAAGCCTTGTGTAGAAGCGTAAAAAATGAAATCGAATCTGCGCACTGATTCAAATAATTGTTGAAAAATATTAAACTTCGTCAAATCATTTCAAAAATTGCCAAATCCTATGTTTTTAAGCATACTCTTTGTGGAAAAAAAAATACTTTTAAAATTTCGGAAACGATATCATTATTAAAATCGACTGCAAACTATAGCATTTGATCTATTTCAGCCTTTGCTAGAAATTTTGACTGTTGACTATTAAATTCAGTTTTAAAACTTTTGGAGCAAAAGTTTTACTTAAAGTACATACTAGCAAAAATACCCGGCGTTGCCTGGGTCAGTAATAATTGTAAGAAACAATCGCTACTTTAGCTTTCTGTTTTAACTGAAAGAACTCAAAACACACCGCGTCGACACGATTAAAAATCGAGCTTTTTCCTAACCCATAAAAGTAAAATAGCAATAAGTATAAAGAACCAACGAATATTCACTTAGAAACGAATGCACGAATTTTAAGCATATAAAAATTTGAAGAATTTCCAAAATATGAACTAACAAAAATAAAGATCACTAAAAAAAACCGTGGCTTGCTTCATTTAATTAAATAGTACACACATACTTAAAAAGAAAAAAAAAGGCTCTCTACTATGTTTCCTTCAGGGTGCGAAAAGTTGAGTTTCCAAATGTTTAAATGACTTTAAACTCATGTTTGCTCCAAAAAAGCCTTGATTCAAAACTTTCATTATGATTACTTTTAATATCGCTGTTAGGCAACGAATTTTTGTAACAATGGGTTTTATATTTAATCATATAGAGTAAAGAAATTACATAGAGAGGCCCTGCTATACTAAGAAATTGAAGCCGGAAGTTGCAACGCTGTATCCCAAGATCCTAAGCTTCTTGCTAAGTATTTTAAGATTCATCTTGATTCAAAACATTCCATTACTGAATTTCAATTGGTTGTTAATTTAAACTTAGATATTGTTGCAAGTTCATGAAGCACGTTTTTGAAATTGCATTAAAACATGAATTAAAATGCAAACCAATCCGCCAGCTACTTTATTCAGTGTCTTTGCGAGATTGGTGAAAACTATACTCGCGAAGCGATCACGTTATCATAACCCAGCTCATCATTGCACCACAGTATCCTATAATTCCGGTTTCAATTTCATCTCCATTTTACCATAGATGGGGCCTCTCTATGCATATCCCTTTACTCTATGTTTAATCATAACATGGGGAAATTACATGAAATTTACTGTTTTTCCAACATAACTTTTTTATACTAAGCTTTTTAGCAATAAATTATAGCCTAAGTTGTTCCCTGATAATGTAGCTGTCAATGGTGAAAAAATGGTTAAAATCCGTCCAGTAGTTTTGAATTTTACCCCGGACATCCGGACAGAAGTAGCCCTTTATGTATAAAGATAAGGATGCAATTCCTAAGAAAGCAATGTCATGCTTGCTCCAGAGAGGCCTTGCTTCAAAATTTACATTGTGATTACTTTTAATACTTTTAATATTGCTGTTGTTAGGCAACGAATTTTCGAAACAATGGGTTTAATCTTTAATCGTTTGATGTGGAAATTACATGACATTTACTGTTTTCGATCACGACGTTCTTAAACTAAGTTTTTTAGTGATAAATTATAGCCTAAGTTGTTCCCCGATTATGTAGCTATCTATGGTGAAAAAATGGTTAAAATCCCTCCAGTAGTTTTGAAGTTTACCACGGACATCCGGACAGAGAGCAACCCTTTATGTATAAAGATAATATCACAGCTGTAAAAATGTGCTTCAATGTTTGCACTTTCCTCAATATAGTTTTGTAACAATATGAACTTCGTCATGTACACAAAATTAATTAATGTATAGTGTGTTTGCTGCTGGGTCATTCCATTTTAAATCAACAAATTTTCAAAAAAGTTGTTGCATCACCATTTTTGATTTTGATGAAAATTTGCATGTGCATTCCTTTCATTTCCTAGGCCTCAAAAAAATAATTTTTTTCTTTTTAAAAAATTTACCCTTTGATATATAGGCCATTTTTGTTGTTGGCAACAGCAAAAATAGGGCATTTTGATGCTTTGTTTTATGGACAATAACTTTTTTTCTACTAAAGCTTTTGAGCTCAAACATAGCTCATTGGAAAGCTAAGAAAACGATCTTTTCATACATGATATCAATAAATTTCAGATTAAAAAAAATATCAATTTTTTCAAGGTCAAAGTTCGCGATGAAAAACTATTTTTTTACCACTTTTGAAAGTTAAAAAACCTATGAAGGGTTTAGAATAACAAGCCCTAATTTTCATCATATATTTATATGCATGGTTACTTATTGCATAAAAAAATGGCTTATTGCTCCGCCCCCTTTATGAGATATGCTCCCCCAAAGTTACAAATTTTCAAAAAAATCCAGTTTTCAACGCTAAAAAAATGCATGTGGGGGGCTAGATAAAAATTTTTTTTACTTGTAGTATTTTAAGTACTTTTTATCAGCTTTCTATCAAAATAAAAGTTACTTTGTTATTCAAAGGTGTTTGGCAGATATAAGGGTCTGAATTTTCAAATAATTGCGTTGAAACAACGCAGGTTTTTTTTTTTCACTTTTTAATCTTAGTTTTTTATTGAAATGTAATTATATACCTTATTCTTTGCTTTAAATGATTAAAAAAAAGTCTAAGATGAGTTATGACGTATTGCATTTGAACTTTAAAAAGACAATTTAACATTTTTAACAGTTAGGGACATAAATCTTTCAATGCTATTTTCTTTAGTATTTTCTCTCGCTGAGAAGAGTTGATAAATAATCACTCATCACAGGTGTGATATTGTGACCTCTTCTTTGTGCAGACCATAGTTCTGATGCAATCAAGATTTTAAAAATGTCTTGCAACTGAAACCAAGTTTGGTCGTTATCACTTGATTTTTTAAATGATGTTCCAGGCCCTTTAGGATGAAAAAGTGGATCCTGTATTCTTCTTCTACATTGAATACTTTTACTTCCAATACTTCTTCTAGCCACCAGTCACTATCATACACACAGCAAACATAATCTGATAATTTCTTTCGAATTAATGCTTTTTGCTCAGCAGGTTCGTCTTTCATGACCTGAAAAATTGTAAAATCTGAAGGAACAGACGCGCGTCTCACATGAATGTTATGTCTGTTGATGGGGATTTGGCTGTGAAAAGACAGTTTGGGGGTAATGGCAATGATGCTTTATATCTTTTTTCAAGAACCTTTGCTAATGTCTTAACATTATCACAGGAAACATAGAAAAATGTTAAACCATTAATATGTTGGTGCAATAATCATGTACATCTAATGGATTTAAGATTTCATTATTAATTAGGCGCTGTAAACTAGCCTTTCGAACTAGCCTCTTTACTGTTCCACCAATCCCATCGCATGGGCCTTTCACATGGGATATAGCAAAAAAATGCCACTATGTTTTTATACTAATGTCCTCTTTATGGTGGCTGAGGTTAATGAAGTTCTTTCTGTTTTTATATTGTGCAGCAGACCCATCTGAAAAGTAAGTTAATTTTGAAACTGAAGGGTGGTCCGCCTTAATTTTTTCAACCAGGATATTTGTGGTAGGGTTGTGATACAGGTAATCATTTACAAAGCAAAAACTTTCAGCTTGAACATTTCCATTTTTTTGCCAGTATACAACAAAAGGATGAAGTGTGCATTGAACACCTGACCAGTGATAGGTTTGGATCTCGTCTTGGAAAACACAAGAAAAATTTTCTGAGAAGTCTCCAAGTACCAAAACTTCTACCTTATCCAAAAGGGCCCATATGAGAGGTGGAGGAGGGGCAAGTAGGGGCTAGACCCCCGCCCCCTTAGAAATTAGAACTTCCTTGCTTTTAGTACTTTTTTCTTTGCAAAAATGTAAAAACATTTCTTATTTTGCCATTAACGAATAAGTTATTTTTTAAAATTAAATTTTATAAACTCTAATTGGTACTGAAATCGGTTTCTACAGAGAAAATATCCTGCTAACTCATGAAGAAAATATCTGAGCCCCATCTCCCCTTAAAATTTTGCCTATAGGCACCCATGCCCTTATCCAGAGCGTCTTTTTTTTATTTTAAAAACTCTGCATGCTTACTGGCAATGAAATTGTGGCTCTTCAGGTGTTCCAAGTTTTTCACAACACTTAACCTAAAATTCTTGCAAGGGGAGCACATATTTCAATAAAAAACTAAGATTAAAAAGTGAAAAAAAATTGCGTTGTTTCAGTGCAATTATTTTGAAAACTCAGACCCTTATATTTACCAAACACCTTTGAATAACAAAGCAACTTTTATTTTGTTAGAAAGCTGGTAAAAAATACTTAAAATACCCAAATAAAATTTTTTTATCTTGCTCCCCACATGCATTTTTTTAGCGTTGAAAACTGGATTTTTTTTGAAAATTTGCAACTTTGGGGGAGCATATCTCATAAAGGGGGCGCAGTAACAAGCCAATTTTTTTTATACAATAAGTAACCATGCATATAAATATATGATGTAAACTAGGGATTGTTATTCTAAACCTTTCATAGGTTTTTTTTCAATTTTCAAAAGTGGTAAAAAAATAGTTTTTCATCGCGAACTTTGACCTTAAAAAAATTGATATTTTTTAAAATCTGAAATTTATTGATATCATGTATGAAAAGATCGTTTTCTTAGCTTTCCAATGAGCTATGTTTGAGCTTAAAAACTGTAATAGAAAAAAAGTTATTGTCCATAAGACAAAGCATCAAAATGCCCTATTTTTGCTGTTGCCAACAACAAAAATGGCCTATATATCAAAGGGTAATTTAAAAAAAAAAAAATATTTTTTTGAGGTCTAGGAAATGAAAGGAATGCACATGCAAATTTTCATCAAAATCAAAAAAAAAAAAAAAAAAATGATGCGCACCCCATTTGTTGATTTAAAATGGAATGACACTGCTGAGAGTTCCGAGGGGAGGGGGATTGCTGTGTCTTGCGTGTATTTAAGCGAGAACTTTTTTATTCCTCATAAATGGGCTTTCTTTTCGAATTAAAATATCGTTACTCGTCCTTCAATCTCAATTATATTTAACGTTTTAGCTGGTAGCACCGCGAAACCCCTGGCATGAACTCGCGGATCCCCGGGGGTGTGTGGACCACAGTTTGGGAAACTCTGAATTAGTTCATTTACATTCCTTCATTTAATAATTCCCTTATTTACTCATTCATTTTTATATTTTCTTATTAATTTGCTATTTTATTCACTCATTTAAATTGTTTTCGCTTATTCTTTCATTTTCATCTCTTCATCATTCACTCTTTTATTTACTCATTTATTTTATAAAAAATATCTTCAATGATGAAATTGAAAACAGTTCATTAGAAAAATATTTCATTTTTAACTTTGCCACATGAAAAAAAAAAAAAAAAAAGATGAAAAATTTCCACCTTTTTTCTGATGGCACAAATTTTTGCTAAAAATAAAAAATAATGTTTCATTGCGAGTTTTATCGTAAGACATATTGTTCTTTCTTCATGTACCGTTATTTTCAGAAAAAAATTCCAATTTGTTCATTTTGAAAAAAAAGTAAGTTACCTTAAATATTTCACTTTGTCTCCACATTCAAAAAAAGACACGTGCAAAATATTTAATTTAATTCACATATCTCCATTATCAAGATAATTTAGATAGTAATTACTAAAAATCAAGTATATTCGATTCTCATCGCTGATCAGTGTTTATTGTTAAATAATTTCAAATTTCACCACCAGAATCAGTGGCAGATTAATCATGTCGCAGTTGCGAGGAGTCCCCATGACATTAGGACACCTTTCTTTTATTTAAGCCGAATTTTTCGAGGCTTAAGTTCAATTAATTCCAGCAATCCCAAATCCTTCAGCATAAACAAGTCGTAGTTGCCCGATGTCCGCCATCTTTAGTAACTCTCTCTCGCGAGTTAACTCGCCGAAACCGAGGGGTTAGATTTGGAGCTGAAAACCAATTCACAACATGGCGTTAACTCCAATCCGCGTTGGTTAATAACGTCAACCCTACGATTGGCAGGTAACCCTTGGACGCCAGAGTTACTCGCGTTGGTTAATAAGAGCGTTATAGAGGGTACAAGACTTGATTATATTTTGACATTAATAGCCGAAAAAAGGGAGGCACAAAGGAACTTTTTTTTTCATTCCAAGTGCTATATTTCAAGAAGTAATGCTTCTGGATGAAATTTTGAGTAAATGGGAGCCTATATGGTAAACAGGCGTTGATTCATTTTTGGCGCCAATCGCTTCAAGATGGGATGATTTTTTTTTTGTGCGAATAAAAATAGCTTTATTAATGCAACTATAACAAAAATAAACCATAATTCGCAACTCCAGCGCTCGAATACGCTACTTTGCGGTGATTTACAAAACTGCCGAAAAAACTAAAACATTGCCACATTGCGTTCCATGTGTGTCTGTTGACGTAACACAGGCAGTTTGTTCTGAGTATTTATTAACGCAATCGATGTGTCTTAGATCGCTTCAAGCTACAGAAATTGCTTCGTCCCTTAGTAGTATTCTCGAGTTTCTCAAAATAATGTTAGTTTTCCTTATTGCTTTCTAAATTGAGAAATGGTGAAAGCGCGTTAACACAAGAAAACTCTGGATTAACAAACTTGGATAACGTTATATCAGGTAAAAGATTTTATTGTTTTGTGTGAATTTGATAGAATATGGGGTGTTTTTTTCATCTTAAATTAATTTAACTAATCATATTTTACAGCAGCATTTAGTTGGAATGGACAGTATGCAAAATATTTTCTTGAATATATTATCGTAGAACGAAATGAAAAATGTTTAACCGAGAAAGAATTTATTTTATTGCTTTTATTCTCAGCTGAGAGGCTTCGCCAAATTTGTTTAATGTTATAGTTTTAGTATTGTGCGAGTTAATTACCCGAGATACCGCCCATGTTAGTTAAACCATTTTTATTTTTTATCATGAGTGGAATAAAGTGGTGGAAAGATTAACAGAATTCGATAAATAAAAAGAAATAATGGTAGATCAATTGAAAAGAAAACTACCACCATATATCCGTGAGAATTTTGTTGATGATTTGCATAGCATGACATAATTAAATCATAACTTAGAAATTAGAAACATACCAAACAGAAAAATTTAAAATGAACGGATTCGGCAATTTGAGAAAAATAACTCAGTTACAAATGCAAAACAATTAGCGCTAGCCAAGCAAGGCAAAGAAGTATAATCTTCTTTTGACAATAATTCGTTATGTCATATAATTAAATTTTCTAGCATTAATTGTTATTCTTGTCAGGCCACAATTATTATTCAGTTTTATCAAGAATTGATAAATATCGAATTCAACATCGTGGAAATTGCTGCTTAGAACTACGAACTGCGTAATTTGCATTAGTTTCTAACGTTTAGTAAGGCTTCTTGAATTCTCATTTATTTCTACGTGGGCCAGAATGTCAACAAGACTTTGAAAATTAATTTAAAAATAACAAAGCGAAAAAATCATGCATACGAACAAAATTTATTAGGCTTATTAGCATTTTCTTCGTTACCACGTGCGTTTGTTTTACCTTTTTCGTCCGCCCTTAGAAAGTTGCTACAGTGCCCCCTATAGTTCATTGCAGTTGTGAATAGACTGTCGTCTGCGTATTTCGCGTGATTATTATTGTTGGAAAATGATCGGAAATATTATCTCAATGATTAAAAATTTTTAATTGTTGCCATTTTATGTTTGTTAACAAATAAAATATTTGTAATTAATTCAAGCAAGGATTTTAAAATAACTTTCAATTTTTGCTCTTTGCATTGCTTTTACGATGATTTGGAAATTGGATGGTCGTCAAGTTTTTCTGTGCGTAATTTTATTTTTGCTGGGAATATTGCTTTCTCGTCAAGCAGGTGGACGGATCAGAATTTGTAAGAAAGATGTAGGAAAAAGTTTCGTGATGGTCACAACGTACTAGTTTTAAAAATAATTATATTATGAATTTGCAATAATCATTAGAAAATGTGACTTTTGCAAAAATACCTTTAGTATTTATTTTAAAAAATATTATTAAATTCTGTAACAACTATTCCCGGATTCTCTTTATTACAGCATTCAAAATTGAAACCGCCAATACAATAAATTAAATAAGGAAGGTAGAAATGAAAATACACCCGCATCACATATTTGAAATTAAATCATACAATAAATACATAATAGTTTACTTAAAATAAATGTAAGCAGGAGTAAATTTCAACGTTTTAGGAAGCTGTTAATTAGAGAAAAGAACTTCTTGCAAGAGTTTGTCAACCATTTTCTTCTGAGTGAAAAACACGTCTTGAAATGATGTATCTACCATGTTCATAATGAGGATATGATGTTTCACAAGAAATACTTAGTGTTGTTGACAGAATGCATACTTCTTTAATGAGCCTTTCAAGCGTTCGTGTAAAATATTTTTACACCTTGATGTACCTAGAAATATAATTTGGTATTTTTAGTGTTTTCAAGGAGTCATTAAAGAGAGTTTTGATTGGAAGGGTATAGTGACGGTAAAATGGATGGGTTGAATATAAAAAATGATTGCCAGAAGTTGCTTTTACCTTGTAATATTAAAATAACTTTACTATAGTCCGACCGCGAACAAATGATCTTTGTCAATAATTTGGCGTGCCATATTTTGGAGTTTAGCAACATTTAGTGATATGAAAAGAAATAATGTTCTCCTAGTATATTTTCTTTATGTGATTATTTAGACCTGAAAAGTTTAAGTTGCAGCGGTAACTGCATTGAGTTGGCGAAAGGATAAAAATGACTAGCTTCGCATTCTTTATTGCAACCCTACTCTGCCATATTTGCAATTGAAATTAATTATAGGAGGCGGTGTTATCTCTGACCAATGACAGTTGGAAGAAGTTAAACCAAGACCCACCCAATTATATGGGATGTGACCTGTCAGTTGAGACATCTGACTTGACCGCACAAACTTAAAATGTTTAACCTCTTTGTCTAATTTCTTAAATTTCAAGGTGACATTTTCAAGCCCTAAAACCTACGACGCACTTGCAAATTCCGTTTCAACTTTCCTCTTCATATTTCCCCTTCAAAAAATAGACAATTCTGAAACGAGGCGGAGCCAATGGTCAACTCTTCGTAGCCAGACTTTATCAAGACGCAATACTGGGACAGCTTAGAATAATGGAAGTGTAAGCCAAACAGCATTATTTTCAATTTCAGGTAAGCATGTATTTGGGTTTACATTTAGCTCCTTTACTAAGGGCACTAATTGCGAAAAAAAAAAAAAAAAAAAAACTAAACAAAACGAAAACGTATTCTTCTAGGAGTGCAGCAAAACTTTCCAAATACTTGAACTGCTGTTCTTAGAAGTAGTATAGTGGTGTAAGTCAGTTTTGTTGTGTCTCTCTTTGATTGGGCAAGAAGCTAGAATTTTTAGCTAGTATTTTAATTTTTACAATTTCTGCAGCATTTGAGTTTCGTTCAGTTAACCTATTGTAAATGTAGAACAATAATATTGTAATTGAAAGTTATTTTAAAATAAGTTACAAATAACTTATAAAAAGAATTTATTCACTACAAAAAACACAGACATCTTTAAAAGCAAATCCTGTTCTTGACGTTAAAGTTTACGCATTCTAGCTTTTTTTGCAGATGTTTTTGTAAAAGCGTCATTTACTCGAAATAGTTTAGAATGCCTTCAATATTATCCTAGTAAGCAGGACTGAAAATCAAAGATTTACCGAGTTTTGATATTTAACTGTTAAACAACTGAAAAATATGCATTAAAACCTCTTGTTTATTTTCTATACGAAATGTACTAAAACTTTTAATGACAGTACGAAGTTCCATCATAAACATTTATATCTAAGCTTCATGAAATTTATATTCACAAACTACGCAGTTTTACTATGCTTATAACTGCTTTTACATTTTTTAACACCTGTTTCAAAGAACTGTGAACGTAAAATTTATATAGTACACTTCCGCACAGTCTCTTGAACTCAAGTTTGTTATATAAGATTAATCCATTTCACTTCCATTGGGAAGAGGTTTTGATCTGTGGCTCATTAGTATTTAACTCTCATCACGGAGTGAAAACTACAGTTTAATCTTGAAAAATAAATACTTGACGTAAAATACTTCAGAATTATGTATATTTTATGATTTATGAAGTGTGGGAAGAATGAGAAGAGTGAGACTCGAAAATTAAATTCCTTTTTTTTACATTAAAAACACAAAAATAATTTTCTTTCAAATGGTATAATATTTGTCACTTTAATAGGTATCGTAAATGTAAATCTAGAAAAAACTACGAAATGAATCAAAAGGAAAAATAATTAAACACAAAGTGCAATTTTGTTTTTAATTATTTTATTTTTGCTCGATGTTCTCCCAATAAAAAGGAACAGTGAGACGCATATTTTTTGGCTTAGCAAACTTTGGAAGAATCTAAATTTACCTACGAAAACATGAATGCCGTTCATGTTGCCGTTTAATTTTGATATAAATCTTTGACAAGTGAAGTTTCATGTCGTCTTGACACACAGTAGTAACATCTGCCGCCTACTGCCAAAATAATATGTTACAAAATTTTCCAAATCATTTAAACTCTCATAAAACGAGCTTTACATTATTATTCAAATGGCAGAATTTTAATTTGTAAATGTAAACGCTTTAAACTCCAAGAACCATTAAATTTAAAAATGCATTTTAGCTATATCACTTAAAACATACAGTTAAAAAAAAAACTACTATTAACTTCGTTATAAATTTCTTTAAATGTGATAAAATGTTTCTCCCAAAACAATTTGTATTTGATATCTTTGTTTTGTTTTTTTAAGTGATATAGTAACTCAGGAACGAGCACGCGAAGATTCTTGAATTATGCAGAGATTAAAAATTCTAAACAGTGTTTATGGAGAAAACTTGGGTCTGGTTTAATTCAAATGGATACAATTCAAAACGTCTACTGGACTCATATAACATGATACAATGAGAGTTTTGACAAATTGCTTCATTAAAATCCCCACATTTGAATTGCATGCATCGAAACTGAGTCCTAACCTACTTCCCGCTTGTATCCCATTAAGTTTCTAATATCCATAGTAACATTTATGTTAAGCTCATTCTTCGTAGTGAAATCAATTGCTTTGTGTAGTTTCAAAGAATTTCATTTAAATTGTCCTTGTTGGTGTAAATGTACATAGTTAATTATACACAGAATTTCTGAAATCATCTTCAAGCGAAAATGTATGCCAATGTTGGTTATAGGGTGACAGATAACTTGCAGTTCCGAAACCAATTGTACAATCTCTCGATAATGAAACTGAAACATTAAAAAATAAATATTGCTTAGATTACAATGATAATAATACGCGGTTAATCCGGAAAGCAAAAGAACTATTATGTATAAAAATTTTAATATCTGATAAAGAGTGTCCCAAAATTAACGCAAGATTTGAATTTGCCTCCATTTTTGCAATAAATTGTTGGCAACCCTGAAAAAAGAACAATTTGACAGCTGAGAGTTTAGGGTAATCAAAAATGGAGCGTTATACGATACAATAACGCACTTTCATTATTGAACTATTGTTTAAAAAATAATGAAAGTTGAGGCTGGTCAAGCAGTTACTGTTATTGGCGCTCGGTATCGCAACACGGTAATGCACGGGTGGTTGTGGGCTTGTTGACATAGACCTTTGAATTCAAATAACCCCATAAGAAGAAATTTAAAAAATGTTAAATCACACGATGTAGGGTGCCAATTCTGATCACCGAAATGAGAGAGTACGCGACTAGGAAATGCCTTATGCAGTAATTGAAATGTTTCACTCTCTCTAGCTGTTTGGTACAATAACACCCCATTTTTACTAACCCTAAACTCTCAACTGTCAAATTGTTCTTTTTTCATAGCTGCCCACAATTTATGGAAAAAATGGTGGCAGATACAAATCTTGCGTTAATTTTGGGACACCCTTTATAAAAAAGTGAATCTATCTTTATTTACGAATTGATACTTTATTCTTCTACATAGTCACCGTTTAAATTTAAGCACTTGTCTTAACGTTTTTCACGTTTTTCTATGCCTTCTGCTATAGCTGCTTTATAGATAGGCCGACGCATCAACTTAAGTTTAGCTATTTTGGATCGGATTTTTTATTGTTGCACTGTTAGGGTTGCTACAGCAAAGTTTCGGATTTCACCAAATTTGCCGAAAATAATGTTTTATTTAATAAACAATTCACGTGTGCCGCTAGTAATTGCTCACAGTGAGCAATCACCAAACGCAATATCTCACCAAAAAGACAACCACTCAAACACACGCTCCGATCCAAAATGGCTAATCTAAAGCTGATGCGTCGGCTCGTATATATAGGGGCCTTACCTTCTGCATATACAGTTGCCACCAAGCTGTTGAACCAGTCATTAACAGCTTCTTTAAGTTCCCCGTCACTGCTATAGCACTTTTGTCCGTAAATTTCTATTGGTGGTAGCCTTGTTTGCATTTAAAAATCTTACGACACCACGAACCGCGCATTTAACCGGATTATTGTTTGTAACGGGCATTTAAAAGTCGCCCAGCTAACTGGTCGTAGGGGATCTCGGCTAATGCCAAACTAAAGCGAAGTAATGCCATGGTCAGTAATCAAGCGGCAGAGGTGGCGAGGGAACGCACCCCCTCCCCCCCAGCAAGCAACGTACTGTACTTTCCAGAAGACCCTCGTACATTATGAACTCAGCAATTTTTAAATTTGATTTTTCTAAGAATGCCACACAAATTTAGAAAGGCTTGTATCTGAATAATTAGATAAAAATGATGTCGAAAGTTTTCAGAGCATTTTACTACTGTTTGTACCAGTTTTGAAATGTTACCTTTTTTGACAGGGTGGCTTAACCAAGATTAACCTATTGCAAGAACTTTTATTTGCACTGTGCGTGATTACCACAGTACATCGCACCTTCATTCAGTGTGCTGTCACTGATACGTTTTGCGATATAGGTGGATTTGTAGATTCGGAGGTTTTTCTTTTTTTGCTATTGTTTCTTTAAGTTAAACAACATTATCTTGGTTGACATTGTGTCTTAACTAAGTTTAGCATAATAAAAGATAGGTTATTTGTACTGTGTTATTATGTTGTAAGTATATATATATATATATATATATATATATATATATATATATATATATATATATATATATATATATATATATATATATATATATATATATATATATATATATATATATATATATATATATATATATATATATATATATATATATATACGAATATGAATCCAATTAAAGTTTTCTTTAGAAAGTAACAATGAACTACATGGGCTAAATATCTTTTACTATCGATAAGTTAGACCTAATTTTGTCATGAAAATGTTTAAAGCTGAATAAAATAAAAGGAAGGGCCAAAAGTGACTTTCTGCAGCTGCAATGGAATACAAAATTCAATTTTTCTCCTGTTATACATTTGAAATTGAGCAAATGATTGTTTAACCAACACGCAGAGTATTATTTAAGATGAGGACAGTAATTTGCACTGCTCTCTATGATTTTTTATTTAATTACCATTCATAGTAGGATTTAATGCTATGAATTGTTTCATAATTTAACTGAAATTTACCACATAATTATAATACATTGCTACAAAATGTTTTTAAGTGTAGTAAAAATAATAAATATTTTTTATTATGAAATAAAACGCTTATTTTTATGTGTTTAAAGAATAAAATTTAGGTCGCTAAAAAGCTTGTAATGAAACAACTAATCAATACACACTTGGATTCAGTTGAAATAAATACACATTTCATCATCTAATGTTGAAGTACTTTTAAATAGTTATTGTGTTGTTTCCGAAATTTTAAATTTTTTTTTCTGAATGAGGATGATTAAAAATACCGGATTTAACAATATTTTAAATAATTTGACAAAGATAAATAATTTTTAAAAATTATTTTAATCAGTGCGCACATTGAAATTCATTTTTTACACTTCTACACATGATATCAAAAATGATGAAATGCCATTAGCGCACAGCGCAAATTATTATGTCCTGGCTCCGCGGTTGACAGCAAAGCGCAAACATTTAGCGTGTCAATGGAGTAGCGTGCTAAAATACAAAGACCATGCCTTATTTTCAAAAGCGGACATTTAAAAGAATAAAATAAATATTAAATGCTGGAAAAATAATTTTTTTTTCTGGCTCCATGTTATTATTATTATTTTTTTTTGCTTATTATATCATATTCAGTGAATAAAAGTAGTATGTTTGACTAAATGAAACAACCCCGTTATACATAAAAAACGTGAAGACGTTCAGCTTATGCATTTATATGTTAACAACTTAAAACAAAATAGTTAATAAGTAAATACATTTTTACGGAGCATATTTCTAGATAAAAACTTAGTAATGTCTCGTAAAGCATGATTTCTCGATATGATTCAATAGGCTAAAGGAAAGGAAAAACCCATAGGTTTTTAAACGAAAATAAAATTTAGATAAACTATAGCGGTGTTTTTTTTTTTTTTTTTTTTTTTACTTCTGCAGGTGTATTGAAGCTCAGCATGATTTTGTTTTGAAAAAAAAAGGGCTCTCTGTAATAACAAAATCTGTGTGTTTCTGTTTCAATAACCACAGAAGGATTACAGTTTTTCATTAAATAATCCATGTGAACATTTATGAAATATGTGAAACAATTTAATTAAAAGAAATATTCACCAGTTAACAATATAACACGAAATACACTAGTTCCTGCGTTTTCAGCTCGTTTTCTTACATTCTAAAAACATGTTTAATGAAACTTTTGTTAAAAATCAAGAAACGTAATCTAATAGTAACGTCATTTTATTTTAAGCTAACAGAAACTGCACGGCGATGCCCGTGCTGAGAATCCAAAGGAAGTAGCTTGAGCAAATAAAAATCTAACCCCCTCTCCTTCCTCATTCTGATGTAAAATAATGATTTTGCTTTAACTAAAATGTGTACACAGATTTTCAAAGAAACCTATACAAATATCTTTGGAATTTTAAACTATTCGCCAAAACATTAAAATTCCGTATTGCAAAAACAGCGCAACGAAACAGAAAATAAATTGACAAACGCACAATTAATTTAATCTAAGTAATAGTAATAAAAACATGCATAAACAATAATGACAAAAAAATAATGAAAATACGCGAAAAGCTATCGTTGGAGGGGGGAAAAAAATCTCGTGGGACGTTCGAAAATCGTCGTTAGAAAAAAAGGAATGTTCATATATTTTATTCGGTTAAAATGCGGAATATCAAATCAGCAATCCCGAATGGACCTATGCAAACATGACGTCACAGAATAAAATTTATGATACTGATCATTTTGAAAAATGTAACGTTCGGTTCGAGCCGAGCCTTTGAAATGGGAATTGCTTTTATCTCCTGTTCTAACTAATTGAGACAAATGGAACAAAAATATTCTTGTTCAAATAAATAAATAAAATAATCTCTTGCCAACGATGAATATTGTTCGCAAGAGATATGATGTAAAGCGAAATATGTTAAATTTTAAGTTAAAATATTAATTTAAAAAAAAACGAACTCGAAATGTAGAGTTCCGGCTTCGAGGTGCAGACCCGGGACACGTTCGACTTTTGGGACAAGTTTAAAGGCAGATGGTCCTACGGTGACTCCTGCTATCGGGTACAAGGAAAGAAACATCCTCACCTTTATACTTGTAGATTCTCGGTTTTTATTAATTGGGTGCTTTACGGTTTAAGAAAAAGGTTTAAATATTTCGTATTTATGTATAAATGTACAGGTTACTTGAAGAATATGCACGTGTAACACAAATCGAGAAGCTGAAAGCTTACCTGAGCTTATATATCAGCAAATTATGCAAAACCTGCTATTTTCTCCAATTATTTAAGTAAACGAGTTGATGTGACACACACATGACTTCCTTGACGTCACATGAATTCCTTTTACTCCAATTTAATGTTACTTCCCATTATTGGCAATTTTAATGTGATTCAATAGTTTACTCTCTAAATATCACCAACAGTGGCCAACTTGAAACCAGATTTAAAAAAAAAAAAAAAAAAAAAAAAAAAAAAAAAAAAAAAAAAAAAACGCCAAATTTCTCGCCAAGTTATTGACACAACTTGACGACCAAAAGACTGGCAATATATCGTCAAGTGTCCACCAAATTATTACACTACTTGAGTTTACATCGAAATTAACAATGATTTCCCCCCAAAAAGGGGCAAAAGGCCCCTTTAGAAACACCCGAATGCAACCAAAAGGGGAGGTGTACTGTTAAAAAAAACCTGAAAGTTCAGGTAGTTTTCTGACTGATTTTAACAGAATATTTCCGTAATGCTTCAAAACGTATTTTTTTCCTTCCAACAACAGAAATATCACGAAAGGAAGTAACGAAAACATAATTTTTCCATTTCTAGGGTTGCCGCTGTGCTGTACTTTGTTAGTATTCTGATTAGCCTTCAAGTTTATGATAAACATCGCTTTTTGATAGTGCTTATTAAATCGCACTGTTACATTTTGTTAATTAAAAGCTTATTTAGAATAACAACTCAGATGTCGTAGACAAAATAGATAGCTTGCTATTTCATGTCTGGAAAGTAATATACTCGTATGTCGAAATTGTTTTTACGCCTTTGGGCTTTGTAAGTTTGGAAAAATGTTTTCGCCATTTTCAGACAGGCAGATGTGTTTTGATCGCCCTGGTGATTTGATGTGGGTTTTATTGAGTCAGTATTAGAATATTATTGCGGTGTATTATTTTGCTCAATACTTCGAACAATTCTATTCGTTAGTCATATTGTGTGTTCTAGCGGTGAGAATAGTTTTAGGATCTCGTGTTATCCATTTAAAATAAAGGCTATTGGATTACTTGTGTACAGATGCAATGGAGACACTTAAATTTAGCACCGCTGGTCACATGTAAGTATTGTTGAATATCTTTGTACATGTTAATATACAAATGTATTTTTCTTGTTAATATGCATTTGATAGAATTCCGACGGTAGCTGATTTAGAATTTATAGAACTATTATAAAGTTACTGTTTTTGCTCTAACGCGTTGTATTCTTGAAAGTCATTAAAACGTTAAATGGCCAACATTTCGTATCAACCGGAGATTATCGTGGTATGCGAGCAAGACAGAAAAAATCACTTAGTTTTTTTTTAGACAGATTGAAAGTAAACATTTTGAATCTCTAAATAAAAGTATTTCTTGTTGTTATATTTTTTGCGAAAAGGCATAGCAGATTGTTAATTTTTGAAAATACAATTACAATTTTGACAAGAATAAGTTTTCTTGACTACTTAGAAATCTGGAAACATTCATTACTCCTTTCGGGATTTCATTTATAATAAAAAATATAAATTCTTTAATTTATTTCCTTCGGATCTCATCCAACAACTTATTTGAGATTATTGCAAGTTTCTTGTAAAAACATTTCGGGTAAAACGAACTGATTGATATGTTTGGCCTAAGTATGACGCTTATGCACTAAAAATCTATGTTGCTATTCCAATGAGTGGAAAATGCGGAAATCACCGGGGGGGGGGGGGGTATACATAATCTGAGCAAAACATTCTTCACGCTTATGTCAATGATTCTGTTTTAAAACAGAGTAAATTGGTATGCGGTACTCTCAATCAGGTATATTATTCCATGATAAAGTCAACCGGTTTTTAATGGTATTTTATTTGACTCATTCTGCAAAAAAAAAAAAAATATTTTTCATGTATGCTTTTCCATGCCGCGCCAGAATATGTACGAGGGGATGTGGAAGGAAATATCGAATAGTATCAGCATAAAAAATTGGTGTTATATTCAAATCCACTAATTTCCTTGTTGGTACTTTTCGATTATTTTTATTCATCTGAAGGTGCAAATTTCGAGATAGATGCTTGAAAGGTAAGTTATCAAGCAAAAATTTCACTTAAAATATATTTGAGTGATAAATACAAATTAAAAAAATAATAGTTTTTGATTAGTTAACTATTTTTCTATTATATATAATTTTAAACATAGGATAGAAAAACGAGAATGAAATTTCAGTAAAATATGTGAAAATGAGAAACGACAAAATAGCGCAAAAAAAAATCAAGAGCCGAAAGTTTTGTAACGACACAGAAAATTTAAAAACGGAAAAATAGATGAACGGAAAATTTAAAAACGGAAAAATAGATCAACGGAAAGAAGAGAAATGGAATTTTCGTTAAATCACGGAAAATTTATAAATGGAAGAACAGAATTTAATGGAGAAATGGAACTTCTGTTAAGTCACGGAAAATAATTTAACGGAAACGTATTATTTACGGCAACTTTGCTGCCGATACTTTATCCGTTATTTTCAGGAAATTTTTTTTAACAGTGTGCACATACGCACATATATATACATAGGGGAAACCATGGTAAAGTGGATACCTCGGGCAAAGCGAATATTGCCAATAACTCCCAAATTGTTCGTTTGCCGGCAGCCACGTTGTCATAGCAAAAGTCATCTGTTGCCGCTCCGTGTGCGGCAAACACGTCTGGATGAGTTCGCGTCGTGCGGCGCCAATGAACGGACAAAGTATGTTTTTTTAAAAAAAATATTGATTTGTAGATGTAAGTGTTTTGTTTATAACTTTAATATTATTTGTGGCAGGTTCTTTGTTATGAGTAGGATTTTATTATGATGATGTAGCTTTCAACTATCCGTAGACGACGAGTTTAGACGCTCTGGTTTTTTAGTAATTTGGAATAAACTCCAAAATGTACCTGAAGGGCAAAGCGGATTGGGCAAAGTGGATACCATATTCACTTTGCCCGGTCATGACAAGTCACTTCATCCGAACCTGGAAGTCCTTCAATTTTGTGATCTCAAGATAATGCTACCATTGAAGACGGTCCTTATGCTCCCATGAGGTTTGAAACCTCCCTGGGGGGGGGGGGGGGGCTCCCCTGGTGGTCCAAGGCAATGATGTTCCCGCCGCTTCATTCGAACATGGATATTCTAAGAACTACTGTAGTCTTTCAGTTTTACGAGCTATTCCTCAGCCTGCTAAACCAATAACAACAAGCTACAAAGATCAAGAGCTCCAGTAAAGGAAGATCAGAAACAAAAATTTGAAAAAGCAAGAAAGACTGTCATGAAGTCACTAGATGATGTTTCGACTAACTTATCAAAAGACTATTAAAATGACTACTACCAAAAAGACTGTAAATCAAATATCTCTGCCACAATACATAAAACTGCAAAATAGAATAATATAAAGATAGAAGGAAAGAAATTTGAAGATGTGTAAGGTGCATTTTCTCTGGTGAAATGTACATTGAAAAAGATGATCTGCCAACGAAAAACTGTACACAATGTCGTATTTGTACTTAGTGGTGTCAGGAAGAGTGTTCAGCATTCGAAAATGGAGATGAATTTTGTTTGTGATAACTGCATTAACTAGTAATGTAGCAGAAAAATGTTTTTTTTTTCTTTTTAATGTGCTCCTGTAATTTTTGGATTTTTAATTTTTCTTAGATTAACTTTTTTGTCTGCAATTATTAGTAACGTACCAAAAATGTTTTTTAATGTGTTCCTTTAATTTTCAAAGCTTATTTCATATTTAAGTTCAATTTCTTTTTTTGTAACAACTACAATAATTAGCGTTGTAGCAGAAAAATGTTTTTTGAATTTGTTCCTTTAACATTTAATAGTTGTTTTATTTTTAATGTTTAGTTTTATGACCAATAATGTTGTTGTTCGCTTTGCCCTAGTACTGAATCCACTTTACCCCGGGTGTCGGGCAAAGTGGATATTCATGCCATTGTTGAATACTGGCCTTATATATAAAAGTGTTATTAATATTAAGGACAACCGTTACTGCATTACGTAAGTTCATTAAATGAAGAGTGATTATAAATATTTGTTTCAATTTCTCCAGTTGTAACTAAACGACAATAAGCAAGGAAAGCTTAAGGTATTCACGTTGCCCGGGTTTCCCCTACGTACATACAGACGTCACGAGAAAACTCGTTGTAATTAACTCGGGAATCGTCGGTTTCGCGTGTTCATTTTTAGGCACATATCCACATGTGGTCGAGTCGAAAAAAAAAAAAAAACCCTCAACATTCATTCGCGGGTGAGCAAAATGAAAATTAAGGCCGATTTTTGGGTGAAAATTTTTTCCCGAATACAATACTTGCTTTTTTGTAAAAGGAAGTGAAAATGTATATTTAGTGCCATTTCATCCCCAAAAGCATACATTTTTAATGGGGTACGGGTAATTTCTGTCGAACAAATGTTTATAGCTATAATAACTCATCAGAAAGGCGATAAATGTGCCTTAAGTATAGATAGGTTTTAACATTTGAGAGCTACCCCTCAGTATTTCCAGAAATAATAATGCATACCTTAATAAATAAATTATTTGCAATTCGGTAGTCAAAATAGTAAGTAGTAAGTTAAAGTCATAATGAAAGGATGGCCATAAAATTTCAAAAGATGGGCCATTGCAATAATTGCTAATTGTGTTTCGGTACTTAAAACATGAAGTTATTTATGCTATGGATAAAAGCTCATTACAGCAGCGACAGAAACGGTAACGCAATTTTCATAAGTTTGATTAAACCCTTAATTTGTTTTTGAGAGAAATAATATTGATTAAGGAAACCGAAATCTTGATAAAAACTCGGATAATGTTTACTTGAATAAGTGAATTAACAAAACCATAAATGTATTAGTTTTTCCATGCAAATCCCTATTGCAAATAAATCATGCATTATAAACAAATAAAAGTTAACGAACATCTTTTATGAAACTACTCGGCATACTCGTAAAAATACTTATTGTTTCGAAGGAAGTTTTTAATAATTTAATTTTTTTTATTAAAATACAGTTTTTTACATTTCAAGTAGATTGTTCAGGAAGTGAAAAATGATTAAAAATGCTTTGTACTAAATTGTCAACAAAATCAAAAATCAGTATAAGTAAACCACAAGTTTTCTTTGGAGAATTTATGTTTTAATGAAGTTCATTTTTTTCCTAGTACAATCTGGTCTGAAAAACTCGAAACTGATAACTCGAACATTCCTTTATCTCGAAGTCTTCCTTGGGTTGCAAACGCTTGAAACTGTTGTGGAGACTTTCCATAACTCGAACTACTAATAACTCGAAAGTTTAAGAGTTTTAGCCAGTTCCTATTGAAGTTTGAGTTATCGAGTGTCAACTGCAGTTTATTTATATCTCCCAAGAAACCATGTATTTTCAATTTTAACGCAGTAAAAGTCCTTTCGTATTGTTCCGTATTGCAAATAAATCATGTATATAAATAATAAATATAAATAATAAATAAATCTATACTAATATTATAAAGAGAGAGGACGAATTTTCGCATGTTTATATGTTTGAGGTAATCTCCGGAACCATCGCAACTATTTGAAAAATTCTTTCACTACATGAAAGGTGCAGTCTTACTGAGTGACATAGGTTATAAATTATGCATATACAGGGTGTCCTGAAAAAGACTGACTGTTTTCAAAAATTTATAACAGGAAAACGGTAAATGTTAAAAAAATAATTCTTGCAGAAAATTCATGTGGTGGGCCGTAAATTTTTCCTCTCTGAGTTCCAAATTTTAGTTGAAAAATTTTCCAATAGATGGCGCTGCAAATAGTAAGTCTGGAAATTAATAAAAATGTAGAAAATTACAGCATAATTTTTCGAAAATAATGAACAAAAGAACAAAACAATATTTTCAAACAATCGTCGGCTGTAATCCCATGCCCCAATCGGAGAAAAAAATGGTGAATTTCAATTTTTCTTTTTTGACTGACAGGCTTACTATGTGCAGCGCCATCTATGGAAACATTTTTGAACTAAAATTTGGAAAGCTGAGGGAAAAAACTTAGCGCCCACCACGTGAATTTTCTGCAAGAATTTGTTTTTTATCATTAACCGTTTTCCTGTTATAAATTTTTGAAAACAGTCAGTCTTTTTCAGGACACCCTGTATGTACTTATACTATTTTTTAAAACCAACAGTTTGTCTTCGCCACCAATTTATGTTTCGTTCCGTTTTATTGTTATAAACGTAAAACAAACGCCGATTGCCCCGCATCTGCAGCGACAGAACAGTCGAAGGTTCTCTTTAAACTGAATGTTGAGAGATGGAAACACGTGAAAGAATATAAAATTACAATGTCGGCAAAAGAACCGACGAGAACATCACATGTGTTTAAGGCTGCAGAGGATAAGGTATATAGCGTTCTATTATCCTTGAAAATTGCGAACCATTGAAATCGCTGAGTGTTTAGACATCAAAATTTATTTAAACGGATTATAAATGAGATTCGCTTTGAGAAAATTAGTATTTGAACTCAAGCAGGACAGATAGACGATATTCATCCGTATTTCTAAAAATTGTAGTTTTGAGTGCATTTCGGGCTATCCTTTAAGAATTTTTTAAATCTGTACTAATATTATAAAAAAGGGGGTTTATTTTTTATGTTTATATGTTCGGGTAATCTCCGGCACCACTGCACCTATTCAAAATATTCCTTCTTGGTATGAAAGGCACATTCTTGCAGAGTGGCATCTATACTAATATTATACAGAGAGAAGGAGCGGATTTTAAATATTTATATGTTCCGGGTAATCTCCGAAACTACTAAACCTATTTGAAAAATTCCTTCACTACATGAAAGGTGCATTTTTACTGAGTGACATAGGCTATAAATTATGAATATATGTCTTTATACGAGTTTTTAAAACTAGTAAGTTATCTTTTCTACCAGTAAAAACAAATTCTGAAGAGTACTTTTTATGTGTTTGGGCGAATAGTTTTTAATTCCAGAGAGACTTTAATAGTTTTTTGAAAAGGTTTGTACGCATTTTAATTGAAGAAAAATGATCATTTAACATCAGAAGTGGGGTGGGGGACGTGGAATTGTTTTTATTTTTTTTTTTGTTCACCGGACTTCCTTTAGCTTCTTAGCACGGGCATCGCCGTGTGGGTACTGTTAATAAATAAATAAAAGTAACCAAGCATCGTTTGGGAAAATGTTAGATGTAGATGCGATCAATAAATAAATAAATAAGTAAACTTCGACAGCGTTTAATTTCTTATTTAAAGGTTAATAAACAAAAGTTTGTATTTATTTCAACTAATTTTTAGTAAAAAAAATATATTAAAGAATCTTTCTGCTGAAACTTGAATACAATGAAAAATCAATGCAAATAAACCACGCGTTTTCTCGACAATTTTTTACTTTATTTATGCTGATTGTTTTTTTTTTTTTTTTTTTTGAACTCAGAAATTATTAATAAACAGTAACAGGAAAAATCATACGCAGTAAAAGCTAGAATACGTAATGCCTGAATCAACTTTCTTTTTGCATTAAAATTTATTTTAACTTGGTACAACCCAAATGAAAAAGGGTTCTTTTTCCATGACTCTGACGATAAATTACTCTGGAAAAAGCTGCTTCATCCAAAGAAATATAAAAATCACGTACATGAATATAGAGATTTCTTGGTGAAAAAGCCTCCCTACTAAGCAAAGCACGTCGGGCGTAACTCAAGATATTGTTGCAGGGACGACAATGCATTTTTTCTGTGACAAGATTGAAATTGCATTTGCACAATTTTATTTCCTTAATGTTATAACACAAACTGCAAATCTGTTTTTGTTTTCATATGTTGCCACTTTTTCAGACTCTTCTTTAAAGATTATTATTTCATGTTGTTGTTATTCAGTTACTAATATACATGTATTAAGATCCGAAATTTCTGAAAATTTTGGGTTGCCTTTTCTGAAAATTTCACACTGTCTTCAGTAAAATTGTACTGGAGTCTACTGTCACCCCTGATGACTACATTACAGACGACAACAAAAATAAAACCAAAAATGTCTATGATTAAATGTTCTTTAAGCAAAATTCTAATTTGGGATTATATTGTTATCATCACACGGGAGCAAAATTGATGCAACTTAAAGTCAACAACATTTATAAATTTTACAATGCAATTTGTAAGAAAATATTTAAAGTGTGTAGTTAGATGAGCATGTGTTTTTCATTTTTACGAAGGATTTCAACACAGTGGAAACCTTTGGAACACCATGCTCTGAAGGTAGCCCACAAGCAAAAATTTTGGAAATGTAACATTAAAATATTTAAATGATACCTTTTAAAAAATTGCACTAAAAGGTAATAAGATAAGTGTAAAATCGAATGTAGAAAAATCAGACGGATACAACTACGTAGAAATTCAACACTCAAATAGTATTTTTAATTATTGGTTATTTAGAATGTTTTTTAAATCAGTCCGACTCCGACTCCGCAAACATTGGCAGAGTTGTGGACTTTAAGGGAAAATGATTGAGTCCGACGCCGAGTCTTTGAATTAAAAACCTTCGACTCCCAAATCCGAAATTTTCCCCCAAAACAAAATTGGCTCCGCCTCTAACTCCCCAGCCGTGGCTTATTTTGAAATAATCATTGTTGAAATGATTTTTTTTTTATTTTTTCACAAAAATTTTAAATTATGTATTCAATGTTTGGCGGTCCTTTATGTTTCTGCACACAGATATGTGCAGAGAATCGTTTTTTTATATTGAAAATTATTTCTGACATTTTGCTGTTTTTATTTATTTTAAAAGTACATTTATTCATTTTTTAAATTATCTTTTGTCCACAGGGAAGGACACTTTATTTTGACATAATGTATTTATTTCAATGAGGTTATTATTGTTCATTATTCCCCCCCCCCCTTTGAAACTGATTAAATGTATTTTCTAATGAGGAAAAAAAATACATTAGTTGCATTGTTTAAAAGGGACTACTACTTTATGTATTCCTTAATTTATTATTTACGCATACATTTCCTCAGATTAGGGAGGCATATTTTATTCATAAAAATCAGATTAAAATGTTAAACAGTTATGTTTAATATAATTTGCGATTTCAGCTAATTTTAAGAACGATCATCAGATACTACGCAGTCGATATTATTATACGCGAAAGTAGGCTTGTTTAGTTCTTGATCAAACTTCTTGTGATTTCGCTCCTTTTTCTTACAAATATATTTAGTTGTATTTATTTTTTTGATGCATTAACTGCTAAAGCATAATTAGTGTAGACAAAATTATTTGTTTTAAGAGGAAAAAAAACACCAGCAATTATGAGCATTTTACTTATTCAAAACGTTAAAGTCTTATTTATCAGAAAGTATTTTTCTTCTGACGATATTTTTTTCGTTGTTTCAATGACAAGCACGTTCACAAATGATGTTTTCACGTTTCCAATATTCAATAAGGATCTGATACTGGTAAGCAAAACACGTCCAATTCTGTTGAAAGAAAGAAGTCTTCGGTCGGAAGAACTAATAATGCTATCAGAGAAAAATATTTATCCTTTTGAACCGTTTGTACGTTTTCTTGTGATTTCAAGCTGTTTTTAAATTAAATGATTCCCTTTTCTCACTCTATGTATGCACAAATAAATTTTTGTATGAATAAGAAGTTTGAGAGTTAAACTTTCTAAATAAGATTTTTGACTACTATTCATGAAGGATGTGAATAAGGGAATGTAATACTTAGTCAGGTGGCTAAAATGTAACAATTAAGTATTAAAGATAAGAATATTTGATGACTAGTGGTACCTAAAAGGAGTCTGCGCAAAGAATTTTAAAAACGCCGCCTACGAACACATTGAAGAAGACGTAGACATTATAGAGAAAATAGAAATTCCTCTCCCTCCTTCGATAAAAAAATTCATTTAAAGTATGCATTGCAAGTAGAACAAAATGGAGATCTTCACAGTAAACCGCCCCCCCCCCCAAAGTTATTTTAACTAATAGTCCCCTAGTGACCCATAAGGACTTAAATAAAAATAAAAATAAAAATATTTTACCAAAAGTAAAGTTTAAAAGTTTAAAAACATGCTACTGTTAACAGTTTACAATTACAGTGTACAGTTACAGTTACAGTTAACAGTTAACAGTTTGTAAACGTAACAACTGTTTCAAAAAATAATAGATCAATTAAAGTTTTTTTAAATTTTAAATATGTATCATTTTTTACTTTGGATTGAATTTTTATCAGTTATTTATCTACGCTACACAAACAGTCGCCAAATCATAATTTATGTTAAGGACCTAACTTTAAGTAGTTAGTCTTTCGTATGGAATTGATGCATAATATTGTTAAAAAAGCTAATGACTTATTACTATAGAGAAGAAATGTTATTAAAGCTCATAAGATTTATACGTTGAAATTTAGCTTAACGAAAGTGGATTAAATTTTCCAATGTTTTGCTGTGCTCTACGGAGAAAACCTTTTTCGGAAATGTTACACTTTTATTAGATTGGTTTTGAACTTATTTTCAGACTTAATCATGATATGAGTTCATCTAAAATCAAAATTTCGTTTTTAGACAAGCAGAAGCTAAAATTTAACTCTTGAAAATTTTAAAAGATAATTTTTCAAATCTTAAATAAGCAAACATAAATGTTGCACAAATCTTTATTAAATTTAGTATAATAGTCTTTTAAAGGCATACGGTTATTTAGACAGTCTTTTTGGAGGATCAAAATAATTTAAGGATATTTCCGTCCACTTAAATATTCTCGTTACTTTGAGTGTAGCTTAGCAGATTAAATGAAAATGAGCTCTTTACTTAACCGCTTAAGAAGTCGTCAAATCACATCAATTCTAATGCGTCCTTCACTTTGTCTAATGGGTGCCTGTTATACAAATAGATTGACTTATACACGTAATACTTGTACTACAACTTTCTTTCTGAAGAAGATATGCACATGTTTGTGCTGATCTGTTAAACTTGTTTCATGACGTTAAAATAATTGTGATAATTAAGTCTTCGGGAAAATATTCAAGTTCTCAAATATAATTTAACCTAAAAGTGCAGTTGAAAACAAATCGATTGATTTTCTTTTGTGGCACTAAAATTTTACTCTTAGCATCTAAAACATTTTTTAGACGATATTATCGTTACTCGTTAGGATAAAAAATGGAGTATGTCCTTTTTTTTACTCATCGTGCCACAACTTCTTATTGAAATAAACTTCGCGGGCCATAATAAATATATATGAAAAATTACGTAACATAGGAGAACAAAGAAAAGAAAATTCAATTACACAACTAGAATTATTTTTATCATTAATAGATACTTATTTCATAATCACAAACAAAGTTTTTCTTTTTTTTTTTTTGCTTTTAAAAATTATTTCATGACTTTTTTTTTCAAGTTTGCAACTATTATTTTTGTACTGAAGACAATTTTTTGCTTTGGAATGTTCCAGAACAACGGTAGCTATTCGTAGCATTGCTCACAACAACGGGCACATATATTAGCTTTGAGGGTCCAGCCTCAAAGGGGGGCCACAAGGGGTCCAGCCTGACTTGTGGGCCGTAAGCTGGGCACCATTGTGATAAAACACGCCTTTCTGGTCTCAAGTTTCATTGGTAACGAAAATATATCTTATATTATTAAAAACGAAGCGTATGTATCTGAGTACCTATGTCTGTGTACCTATGTCTGTATCTATGCATGTATGTACTAGTTACTTCTCCCGAACACCAGTAAACTGATCATCGAACCAGGTATCTTTGGATTCGTAATTTTCTCGTCTTTATGTTTGGCTATTTGACATAATCTTCCAATAATTATTAGCGGAGATATCAGTTAAAAACTATTAATTATAATACTTAGATTTCGACATAAAATTCCTATTTTTTGAAGGTTTTCCTCCATTCAAATTATTATTTAGTGCTTCAACTCAACTTTCCGAAACAATGCTTTTATTAAAACTTTTAACTTGAAGAAAATCATTGAGACGAAAGATCTGTTGCCATTGCTTTCCCTCGAATATGGACAAGTAAAGTTCTGGCTTTTGTTTTAAAGGCTTTTCCTGTAATCGGGGGATTTAAAATGTTTACCTTTTGGTTATTTTTCCGCAATCTGCCGCAAAGTGTTACAGTTTCTTTTTTTTTTTTTTTTGTTCAGACTTGATTATTGAACACGCGTCACTTAACATCACTTTTATTTTCAAGGTAGACCGTGCAAAGCCGGCGACGCAGCTAGTATCTAAATAAAATATGTTAAAGTGATGAAAAAACTTGAATTCAAATAGGTGTTTCTATATTATAACTATCAATGACGCTTCGCAGCGTTTCCAAGCTTGTGGTCACTTGGACAAAAGCAGACATTTGGTCATACAAAGAGCCTGTTTACATAACACATGTGTACATTCAGAATTGATTTAATTAAAAACTTTGTTCCAACATGTGTTTTAAAAAAGCAATACGGAAAACGTTATTAAGAACCTTTTTTTAAATGTAGTAAATTAGATAAGTCAAAAACAAGCTACATAAATAGATGAACAACAATGGAAAACAATACAACTACGCTAATACTAATAGTAATAAAAATGATAATAAAGTAATCACAAAATAAGATTTGATTTTTAAAAATGTAAATGCTCTTATGTCATTTTTTCAAGCCGCACAGATTTTTAAAATTCTTCTACATACAATGTGAGAATTAATCTAAAACAGAAATGAATTTCATCATTAAAACAAATTCAGATAGAAATATTGATAGAAAAACTCTTATGTTACTTTTATCATCCGTTTTATTTTCACAAATCCTATATGTACACAACTGTCCAATTTTTTTAGCATATAAGTCTAAGAATTATTATTTTTTTTAATCCAAAGTTAGTTTTATTCATTAAAAAAGTGGGCTTTTGTAAAAAAAAAGGAAAACAAAATAGTAATGTTTTACATTCCTATTGGATTTAGGCTGTATGAACTCTTTATTGAAGTACAAAAGAACATTTTGAAAAACTAAAATGTTATGGGTTAAGCTTGAATGATAATAGCTCAGCTAAGTCAAATAATAAACATTAATGAGTGTGATGCATTCAGGAATCATTCTTTAATAACGAATAAATACATATCGTTGCCTCAGAGTAACAATAAGACAGCTAACCCCAGGAATAGCATTAAGATATCCTACTCTTGCTCTGAGGCGACGATTGACAATTAAATGAACGAACTACCATCGTCTTGACCCCTGGATCGCCTTGATCGGTTCCAAGGAAGCGATGCTAAATGAATTTAAAGGAAAATACCTACTGTCATTAAAGAAAACTTCGGAATTTGTTTAAATAAAGAATTCGTTTAAAGACTGACGAAATCATCATTTCAAACAAAGCTCAGTGCAAGTACAAAAAATCAAATTACTTTTAAAACAATTCAAAATACTGAATTATTAATAAGCATTTAACAGTTTAACTTGCATTCAATGTCAGTTAGTATAGGCTTTAAAATCATCCCAAGAAATCAGTGCAGCTAATTAATCTCAAGCAGTACTTAAGTGAAGTGAAAGGAACATTTCTTGGGTCATGAAAATGTCAACGACTCTTTCCACGACGACAGTCCTCTATTTATAATGGAGGGGGAAAAGTTGTTGACCGGAATGACTCTTTAAATGGGGGATGCACTATTTTAATAACATAGAGAAAATAAAACTTATTATTTCAAAAATGATATACGTACTATGTATGCGTGTACGAAAAATGGAAATACAGTGCTGTCCAAATTAATAGACTAAAAAGTTTTTTTTTTGTTTTTGTTTTTTTGTACACTATTTGTACTAAAATACTATTTATTTTACTGTTAAAGTACAGAACATACTGTACACTGATTATTACGTTATTTAAGCATAATTGAATGTTTGCAGGTGGCAGCACTGTCCACTTTGTTCATGTTCTTTGTTTATCTACCTACCAGGAACATAAGCTCAATCAGCTTAAACAGTTCACAAGTTCTTTTTATTAGTGTGTTCTGTTATACTTAAAGTTAGTTTTAGGTAATTAGTGAGTATGTGTATGTGAGTATATATAATAGTGAGTAAACAAATTTTTACCTTATTTTTTAAAAAGTTAAGAAATGGTGTAAACCTTGGGAAAAGCATGCCAAAAAGACTTAAAAGGCTAATCAAGAACAAGGGAATGCATACTAAACATTAGATAATTATTTCACTGTTCGTTAATGTGTCTATAGTTATGTAATCATTAAAGAATTTGCTTTTGAAACAGTCTTAGTCTAATAATTTGGCCAGCACTGTAACTACGAAATCTATACACGTTTAAAACAACAAAGCTGAGAGTTGTAACTAATGTTAAGCACTATATTTTAACTGTAAAGTTGCACAGCTCCTTGTATATAATTTTGACAAACGATATCATAGATGAAATTCTAATAAGATACAAAGTAAAGCGAGGAGAGTTGACGCACGACTCAACAGACTAGTTAAAAAATTACAATAGTTATTATTTTGTAAAACTATTCCTTTATAATTGTAACATAATTTTGTTTAAGCATTTTGATTGCTATTTAACTGGTTTGCATTAATGTTATGCAACAGTTGTAATAAAACCAAGATAGTACTTTTGCGCAATCTTTACTTATAGGGTCAGAGAGGTTGTGAACATGAAGGGTAGGGTCTGGTGGGGTGAAGTGGTCATAAAATCATATGTTTTCAACTTATGTGAATAATAGATACAATAAATTCTTTAAACATTTAAACCTTTTTTGTTTTTATTTTACATTGTATTATTAAAGAACACAGTACATTGAGTTTTAGGAAAATAAATATTGTTTTAAGTAGTTTTATAACACTTTCTTTTCCCTTTGTATTTATGACCACTTTACCCCATGGGGTGGGGGAAAGTGGTCATAGCATGGGGTAAAGTGGTCATAGTTAAAAATAGATGCAAAACCATTATAAACAACCCTAATATTTGTATATTTCGGTTATTTTTATAGTTACAAGTATATGCACAAGCATATGTGTGTATACACGAGTATATACGTGTCGTGTAAACATTAGTAAACACGTTCATATATGAGTAGATACATGTGTGCATCAGATACATGCATGCACGTGCCTACTCAAGTATATACGTGTATACACGAGTATATAAGCATGTATACGTGACAGGATACGTACGTGATGACACATATACGTACTACAGGAGTCTATACGTGTCTGCACGGGTACATACGTATCACGTGTATATACGTGTCACGTGTACGTACGGGTATATACGTGTGTAAACGAATATCATATGGGTGTATGCACTTGTATATCGAGTATATACGTGCATACCTGAGTATATACGTGTACAATAGACGTATACACGCATATATAAGTGTATATACACACATATACGGGTATAAACGAGTTAATTCGTAGATACATCTAGTGCGTGTTTGGTGGGGGGGGGCGGGGGAGGGGGGTACGTGCAAACAAGATTATGTCCTGTATAGACGTATATAAGTACATTTACGTGTATACACCAGTACATGTATGTATACACGAGTATATAAGCTTATATACATATGTGCCTGCAGAATGAGCAAAAGCTTTTGTGCAAAAATGTAAGGAGTGTGAAAGGGGAGGATAAGAAGCAAATTATAAGGAACTTACGTTCGCTGACGCGCTACATGCACACAAAGCCAGAAAGTGATGGATGCAAACAAATAGCAATTTTGTTACACAAAGATGATTTTAACCAACATTTTAATTTTTAAGAAATATTTAGAGCAGTTGGTAAAAGTTAAGAAAGTGCTTTGTGATTGCGACACACATGTATTACAGCAGCAAGCCGCAAATTTCATCAATCGCTTTAAAACTTTCTTGAGACCTACAATGTTGTGTTAAATTTTCTTTGTGTAATATATAAATTTGTGACTTGTTTTGCATCCATTAGAGTCTGGCTTTGCGTGCATGTAGTGCGTCAGCATTGTGTTTGTGACCATATGTTCCTTGTGATTCTTTCTTCTTATCCTCCCCTCTAACACATTTTAATAATTTGCCTAAAAGTTTAAACTTACCCTGTTTACTTGTATATCATATGTTTGTATGCAAATGTATACTCGAGTACGTACGCGTATTATAAGCGAGTATGTACGTGTAGAGTCGAATGTATATCTGTATAGATTAAAAATACTTGCAGATACTCATATACGTATTTATTGGTGCATTTATGTGAATACGTCTATATACGTCCCTACACGTGTATATGCGTATGCATATGCATATACTCGTAAATTTAACCCCGTTTAGTGTAAAAACAATTTATATTAAGTGAAATTACAATTTAATTTATATCTGCCTTATAATTAACGATTAAATGGCATTAGAAGAACAATATTTGTTAAGCCTAATATTATGACCACTTTACCCCATCTTACTTAAATTGTTCTAAAAAATTATCTAAAAGAGATTCTGCTAACTGCTAATGAGTAAGAGTTCTTGAGACATGTAGAAAGCTTCCTATGCAGTCAATCTGTTCATAATTCTAACAAACAAAATTTCCCAAGGAAGTTAAAAGAGGTGCTTAGATTTTAAACCTTTTCATATTCACACAAAATATTTTTTTTCACCAAATAAAATTTTGCCAGTTGTAAAATTTTGTATTCAAAATGTAGTTTCTAACTTCCCTACTCTATAATAAAATTTTCACATTCATTCAAACATTTATTTCCAAGCTATAGCCATTTATTTCACGAATGACCACTTTACCCCATTGACCACTTTCCCCCACCAGACCCTAGGAACTGGGTTGTTCTTAATATTAACCACACAATTAAAATGCTAAGAATGATAATTACAATAAAATGGGATTGTTATTTCTTCGTCATAAATATTGTATAGGAAATAAATATTTCAAACTAATGGTTTTGAAGGACCACAAAAATTAACAATTTTTCGAAAGCAAAAATAAATTTTAATTTAAAAATGAAAATACAAAATTGCACTTAGTTACTCAATTACACATTTGTCTCAAAATGAGTCCATTTTCATTTAAATTGTTCTACGTTCCTTCACTGCCCAAGAAATCTCTCTTCTACAATAGCTTGGCTACGCACTGGACATTTCAAAGACATGAAGATATTACCAACTAATAATAAATCCTATCCCATCTGCAAGCACTTTCACCATTTACAACTCACCCCGGATCATGTTTTTAATTGTCAGGCCATTATTCGCTCCCTTCGAGGACAGAAGCTGAAACGAAACCTTTGTAAGTATGCTGAAACATAACTATAGCAGCAAATCAAAGTACGATTTTGGTGGGAAGGCACAGGATTATCGTAACGGATACTGAAAAATGAAAGAAAAAGTTCTTTACTTAAAATACACCGCCAGCTCAGTTATTCCATCCGAGGACTGTAGTCCTCGGATGGAAAAACTGAGCTGGCGGTGTATTTTAAGTATTTATGCCTTAGCCCTGGCTTTAGGGCGGTAACTTACTACGAAAAAGTTCTTTGCCAGGATTGTTAGATATGTTCAATATAAAAACTAAGGTGCAACCACCAGAAACGACGTCCTCCTCATGCTATGTCATGGAGAGCCAACTATTTTAAATATGCAACGGATCTGAACTTTGGAAGTGAGTTTTAAAGTCATTAAAATGCGGTATTCTTTAACAAACATCAATTGGGAAACATATGGATTTTCTCAGAAATTTATTTCTTTTGCTTGCGACGTGAAATTTAATGAAGCAAATTATTGTACGATACGGATTCGCGGCCACATAAACAAGGCATGCTGTCCGCCAGATGGAAACCCTTGTTTAGCTCTTAAACAAGGAATGTGGTGATCAATGCGCAACCAAGCTATGTGTAGATGGTATAGCCTAACCAGTTTTGTGTTTCCTGGCTCATACGTAAGCCCCCAAAATTCAAATGATACATTCTAAACAAGTTAAATGCATATAAAAAGGGGCATTTTTTTTTCAAAAAAATAAAAAATAAATAAATAAATGAAAAATAAAATAAATAAATAAATAAAATACATAAATAAAATACATACAGTGGCTCTCAAAAGTGTTCGTACACTTTAAATTTTTTTAGTAAAACCAAAATAACGCGAAACTGAATTCGAATATGAAGACCAATAATTTTTCACATCATTCCTATGTCATTCTAAATAAAACACTGTAGTTTTTTCGAAATATTGACGGATCTTCTTTTTTAAATGGGTCAAAAAACGAAGAGACAGAGAAATAATACGCCACAAACGTCATCGTACACTCAAATATTTTCGAATAAATTCATGATTAAAATTGTCATATGCCGTTTTATTAATATTTTTGCATTGTGTTGACCCTTATTAGTCATTTGACTTTAATTTTTTGTTTATTTATTCCTTAATATTGTGCTTATTACTGTAAAATGGCTGGTATTCGTAAAAAACCACTAACACCATTCGATATTTGATTTTTTCCCCACAGTGGAGGTAAATTGGTTTGAAATGTTTCTAAATTAGTTAATTTATTTGTTTGTATAGTAAAGTGCTTGATAAAATGCTTTAAAGAAAGGAATCGGACCGAAAAGAAGGTAAGAAAAGATCAACCGGCAAAGTTGACAAAACGTGATCGGAGATTTAAAGTTAAAAAATTTATGAAAAAGACACATTTGAGTGCTGTAAAAGTTTCTTCAGAGTTAAATGAAACATTTTACATTTAATTTTCACCTAAAATTGCTCGCCATCTTCTCTGATTAGCTGGATTAAATGGGACCTCTTCCCGCAGAAATTTTCTTGGTCGTGCGAAAAACAGAAAGCTTACGCTTTTCGTCGCAAAATCAATGATAAATAAGCTAAAAACGTTTTAGAATCACGGCTTACTTACAGATAAAAATTAATTCAACTTTTTTGGTGAAATTGTTTTATAACTGTAAGTAGAAGAAAAAATTAGGAACGTAATCTTAAGAACTAATTTGCATCAGTTAATCAGAACGGTGGAGGTGTTCTAGGGTGAGGGTGCATATCAACATCAGGACTTGGTAGTTTGGAATTTTTTGATGAAATAATGAACTATACTGTTCCTTTAAATATTTTAAAAACCAATTTTGAACTCTTAGCCAAAAATTTGGTTATTGGAAACAACTTTGTTTTTTATCAAGATAACGATAAGAAGCACACGATTTTCAACGTTTGCGTCTAGTGCTGCGAAAATTATCCTAAAGTTTAGAAAATAACCCCTCAATCTCCAGATTTTAACTTAATTTAACGTATTTAGAGATATCTGGATGCTAGATTACGAAAATAGGGCTTTAAAACGAAAATAGAGCTAGAAACAGTAAGACTCGGAGTGTGGTTGAACACTTACTTCAGAAATTACGCAAAAAAAAGGAAAGAAAAAGGAATGAAATCTATTCTCAGACGTTTAAAAGGTGTTATGAATACTGTATAATATTCCACTAATTAATAACGTAATCAAAAGTTAGATTATTCAATTACATATAGACATTTTTCAAAGTGTACGAAAGTGTACGAAGACTTTTGTGAGATAAAATTTCCGGCACTTTTTGGTTTTTGATTTTTAAAAAATTCAGTTTTAATATTTTTTAAAACCTTTTCATGTAGTTTTGTTAAAAATTGATCATAGATCGTGTAATTAAATACCTATTCCGAAATATTAATTCTAACCAATGGATTGGGGCCTATTTCGTTGAAAGTCGTAGGTGTACGAAGACTTTTGGGAGCCACTGTAAATAAATAAATACAAAAAAATAAATAAAGGAAAATAAATAGCTTTACTATTTTTCACACATGTATTGAAATATGCTGTTATTTCTGATAAAAATAATTTGTAACTGAACATGCAGTAATTTCCAGTGATAGAAATTCTTATCTGTTAAATACTGCTTTTCATGCTTCCGTGTTAGTTTTTGTGTTTAACAATGTTTTTCTAAGCATAATTATACTAACAAACATACATAGTAGGTTGTCATCACGAAACTTTCTATTACATCAATATTATGAATTCTTAGACCTAATGTATATAATCGCTAATTTGAAATTGATAGCCACAAAATGTCTATTTGAGAAATATTCTCACCAATTCATTTTAAAAGCTAAGTGTAAACTAAGTGTAAATGTTTTTACTCATTTGTATTTCTTTAATAATGAAAAGGCAGTTAATCTTGTCCCTTAAAGGACGCTTATTTCAAATCGCGTATCGGAGAATCAACGTGTAAACATCGGAACGACTTCGAACGACGTGTTTCGTCAGGAAGAAGGATGTGACGTCAGAGCACAAGCGGAGGTGTGATGTAATCTCCCGATGGCTCCGCGGCAAATCGAATGCTCTGGAAAGATACAGATGGGCTCTTATGTAAGCATATGCGAAGTGACGTGCATTGAGTGCGGGGGAGGATATAAGCAGATGGAATGAGAAGGAAATCACTCTTCTGCTCGCGTTTCTCATTTTTGACTGACGATAGTCGTATTTTTAAGAGGATCGTTCGCTGTTGAAGCGACGTCCTGCACTGAGGAGATGGCTTTTAGGATTTCGCTATGAGAGTTAGGGACTTAAAATTTTTGAAACATTTTAGAATAATTCTTGTTAGGGTGTCAAATATTTTTTGGAAAGATGTTCTTTTGGAACATGAAGATTGATTTGAGTATTGTTGAAATCCCTCATACTTTTTTATATCATTTACTGAAGTTGGATTTTATTTACAGTTGTTAATTATTTTATTTATAAATAAAATGATTTAGGCTTTGAATTTGAGTTCTGACATTTCATTCACTTGATAGCTACAGAAATGTGAAATAGAAAGGCATCTGCTAAACTTGGTGTTTATCTTCCTTACGGTAGTTAGACACAAATTGTTAGGTCAACAGAAATTCTTACTATTCGCATGCGCGGGAAGATTACAACAATTGGGAAATAGGTGATCTCAAATCATTGCCGTTAAAACTTTGGCACCAATGCCTTCGCGCGAAATATTTTTCTTTTACATACGTAAACAAAGAGTAGGAATAAATACATTTGCCTAGGATTACTATAAAATAGCAGAGACACCGAAATAAAATTACTTATACAAAATTTGACGACCGCACCAATTTCTTAATTATCGAAATAACTCCACAAAAGCAAAAAAAAAAAAAAGAGTGAAAATTAAGAATGATTTTGAAGCCTTGTTTAAATTAATTGCAAATATTTTGTTAACTAGAGGAAGTCATCAGATAAAACTTTTAAATTATTGAGATTTTTTTATCATTTGGCATCAAGTAAATCACTTGACTTCCTTTCCCGAGCAGACGAGATTTTTAATACTATTTATCTTTTCTTGTGATGTATTAATTATAACTATTCCTATTCGCACAAGCAACAGAAAAGATCCTCCCCTCCCGGAGTAAATGGCACCAAAATTGAATCAATTCATGTTTCCTTGTAGGTTAAAAATTATTCCGAATTTCAACTAAACCGTAGCATAACCTTTTGAGACACAGCAGTCGCAATGAACAAGAAAGAACATTCGATTGCACCCCGCTCCCCTTCGAGATATTTGCCCCAGAATCGAACCAGCTCTTGAAATCTCTAAGCACTTCCTGTTGATTAACTTTGCTTAATTCTGTTCATTACTTCGTGAAATATATCAGTCAGAAGAAGTGGAGAGAAAAATGTTTGACTGCTTCACCTCCAGACGAGATATGGACACAAAGATAAAATCAGCTCCTGTACATTCTAAGATCTACATACCAAATTTTGCTTGATTCTCCTGTTACTTCCTGAGATATAGTAGCAGTCATGCAAAACGAGTAAAACGTTCGATTGCTCCAACCGCTTTGAAGGGTTTGGCGCCAATATCTCACTTACATATTCACATGGCGGCACATAGGTATATCAAATTTCTTTCGATTTCATGCAGTAGTTTTTGCGCCAAAGTGGCCACCAAAATTGGTAACACACTTGTAGACACACATACATGCAGAGAGGCAGCCATTTTCAAAAATGGTCAAAATGGATTCAGCACACCTCAAAACGTACCAATCCTTCAAAATTCGGAATTCAAAGATTTGCACGAGCCCAGTACTTTGTTCAATATATGTATTAGGTAGAGAAAAAAGGAAAAAGTATAGATAATTTGTTTGACGACAGTTGTTCGTGCTAATATCCTAAACAATTAATTTTGTTGAATTATAAATAATACAACTCCAGACTAAGTATGAACTTCTTTGGGCTCAAGTATTTTCAGATGAACATATTTTAACTATGGATAGTAATCAACAAAAAAAAAAAAAAGAATGTGATCGTTTATTTTCACTGCTGAAAGCAATACTGTTACAAACCAGAACCAAACAAACATAATTTGGATTTAATTTTTCATGAAGTCTCAATATATTGTAATATTTTGCATTGAATCAATTGAGGTAAAGATAAAAAAAATGTTTGACCGAAAATCACCGGCGCCTAATATCACTTCTCACTTTTCTTTCATGCTCTGACACATATTCCTGTTCATTCACATCTTCACGCCTGGCAGATGGCCAAATATTTGTCTTTAATTGAAAAAAGAAGAAAGACCTTTTTTTGGTCTTAAAGATAGAAGAACATCTATGATTTTTTTGAGATGTGTTTTCTTTTCTGCAATGATGAAACTAACGCGAGTGTATTTATTCAGACTAGCTTTTGCGATAAAGTTTGCGCTAGTTACACGAATGGAGTTGTTTTGTAAAAATCAGCACTTCGAATACCGAAAAGATATTGTAAAAACAATTAAAAAAAAAAAAAAACCTCTAAGATCAGAACTGCATCACTAATAAACTAATAATAATTAGCATTTCCAAAAAATAAGAATACACTAATACTTTTGTCCCCCAAAAAAGCAACTTATCCGCTGCTTCAGTTTTTTTTTTTTGTGAAAAAAAAACATTACTCATGATCTAAAGCATTTAACATTAAAACCAGATTTATCCATTTTTAAAATAAATACAGGAGTGGCGAAAAGCATTTTACGGTAAGCGCACTAAATATTTTAGATTTTTTTTCGTTAAAAATCATTTGATGTTCAACTTCTTGGATTTTTTTCTTGAATTAATAATATTATAATGTTGTTTACAAATATAAATAACTTGGGTTGATCTGACTTTGAAGTAAACCGTCTTTCTTTTAATTTTTGTTTTCTAACTTTCCGTTTAAATTCTAATTAAATTCATGGGGTGACTTACCGGTATGTTACGTGCTAGCCTGTACAATCAAAATGTGATTCCATCATGAAATTTACTATAATGATGTTGTTAATGTTACCTGTACGTTTTTACACTGGTAATGTGATAAAAGCACGGATTGGACGTGACATGACCTGGTTTTGAAGCAAAACGGGTTTCGGCAACGGCTTTCAACCCGATTAAGATGGATTCGTTGCAATTCGCTTTGTGGCATGGTGATGTGGGCAAAAACTATGAAAAAAAAAAAAAAAAACACTTGTGAAAATTCATGGAGTGAGCGGGTTTAGATACTAAACGCCTCATTTTTTGAATTAAATGGTAGAGGTTCTGTTTTTTGTCTTGCTTTAGGAATAATTTCGCCATAGCTATGAACCAAACTAGCTATGAACCGAAACAGAAGTTTAAACCATAAAATTAACATCATGAAAAAACGGAGTAAGCAAATGATTGAATATTAAGGCTCGTGACTCAAAAAATAGAAAAAAAAAAACTTTATCAATTTAAAATAAATCTAATGGATTGTACAATGTGGCAAACCTCTCTTGTAACAAGCTTTGTTTTGTGATCGGATGTTCTAAGCATCATGTAAACTGTTGAACTTATTAGGGATCCAATAAATGGACTGTATTTTAGAGATTTTGAAAATTAATAAAATGTTATTTACTTCATCGTTGCTTTTGATTTTACGGAGCAATGATTTTACCGATAGTTGGAATAAACCTAACCTGGTAGCGTTGTAATGCTAGGGTTAGGACTTTACAATGCCTAGCCTTTACAGTGTCGCCAGGTTAGGTTTGCCCCAACTATAGCAATGAAAAGCAATGAAAAGCGTCTACAAAAACAGCGACAAATCTCAAAAGCAGGTATAGGATTTGTTCTGTTCCATCACTGAGACAGTTTATGCTTGGAGAAAAATTTCCTTGGATATTTGAAAGCCTTTTTTTTTTTTGCAGACTTTTAACAATTTAAAATTTTATAGATTATACCTGCTCGGATTTAAATGCAAATCAAAATGTTTTAAAGAGTCAGGAAAACTCAAAACATAACTCGAAGTTTAGACTAGAAAGTTTTGAGCCCTTTGGAAAGGGGTTGAAGCATATCGATGTCAAGAACCTATCAATCATATGAATGTATTATTCTATTAACTCAAAATACTTTATAGATGCACTTTTACGATGACGAAAATAATTGATAAACAAATAGAAAATACACTACTTTTTTTTTCATTGGGTGGCTAGTCAAGCTGTGGATGACTTTACTAATTCGAAACTTAATTTGAAAAAAATTAAAACTATATTGCTGAGGGAAAATAAAGGGCAGTATATGCAAATTTTGCAGCTTTTAACTTTTTTGCATTTTTGTCGTATAATGTATTTCAGTTTTATCGTATAAGCTTGCTTATTTATCTTTCATTGAAAATAAAGCTCGGATAAAATTTAAAATTCAAACATTTTCCTATTGTTAGTATAAAATCAAAATTGAGTTTTTTCTTTTTTTTCCAAATATTTAGGGGAAGGTGTCCCAAAGCGGGTAGGTTTTCGAAGAATGCTCGAAAATTGTAGTTTTTGGATTTTAATTGCAACAGTTTCAGTTTTATTTCCTAGCAAGATTCTTGAGCTTCAAAATAAAAAGTGATTTTTGTATTATTTTAAGAGCCATTGTCTCTAAAAATCAGGCAGTTTACGGCATTTGTGATTGTTGACATTTTTAATTTTTCTTATTTTCACATATGTTGTTCCTTATCAGGAATGTAATGTTTGTGCAAAATATGAGTTTTGTCTGCCTTACCGGTTTTTAGAAATTAAACTTTTGAGTTTAGGGGGCGTGGCACATTTTTGCGTGTTTTTCAAATTTGCAGATTTTTAAGTTCTTGTTGCTTTAAGCGCCCCTATAATGACTTGGATTTTTAAATTCTATACTATTATATGGTCTTCTTAGATACTATTACAGCTGTCAAATCGGTGTCACTACAAGGGCGATGGCCACAAACTCCGTTTAAAAATGACCAAAAAGGTTTTTTTTTACTGCATTCAATGCCAATTTTCTCAAAGCGCCTTCATCATGACACCAACGTTTTTACATAAATTCCTATCTACACTTGCATACATCAAAAATATGCAATAAAATTGGTGTCACTATAATGGCGCCAGAAGATATTGGAACTTTTATGTGATAAATTTCACAAAAATGCAAATGTTTAAAACCTAACTACTACTCTCGCCCTCATAGCAGAGATCTGAAACTAATTAAATTTGATAACCAACATGTTCGTCTAACATATGAACTAAAAAAAACGGTGTCGCTCCTATTACTTTCGAAAATATAATCCTTCGAAATTAGTATGTTATGGAGTTATTTAAAAAAGACTTTTCTAATTTGAATGGCTTTTTGCACGGTTTGTTTTAAACTTTAATATAAAATTACAGTAGTAAAACCTAAAATAATATGTTTCTAATGCTTTTTATAAAAAAAGCTTTATAAAGAGCATTAGAAACACAGTAAATCAATATCGGTACAGATGAAGGTATTGTGTAATGTGCATCATAGGCTAAAATAGTCGTACTAATATTCATATTTTTCAACCATACTAATTTTTTATCTGTTATTTATATTAAAAATGCAACTATTTATAACATAATGTCTTAAATAGTTATAAACATAATGTATTATATAGCGAGCATTCAGAATCTGAAATATAATTTGAGGATGACGTAGACTAAAACAAAGAAAACATAAAAAATCAAATCACCCAGTTTCAGAAAGACGGTCATCTCTTATTGATATCTGGTAATTTTGTAGCATTAAAGCTTGGGAAAACATGGTATCCCGAAGAAATTGTAGAAGTTGACCATTTGCAAGTAAAGGTCAAATGCATGGCAATAAGGATTGGAATAAATAAATTTATTTCACCGGAAAAAAGGCGAGAATTGGTATGATAATCTAAACATATTATGCACAATAGATCCACCTGTACCTATATCAAAACGAACATTTTCTATTCAAGATAAAGACGTTCTTACTGCCCAAAGCTGTTTATGTTAAACGTTACTTCTTTGTAATAAATTAAAAATAAATATGGTCAAAAACACTGTCTGGGTGTGATAAGATTAAATTAGCAAAATACATAAAAAAAACAAATAAAATAAATTAAAAAAATAATAATAAATGAAAAAAATACACCACAACATACTAGCTTCGAATGATTATATTTCCAAAAGTAGTAGGAGTGACACTAATTTTATTAGTGCAAATGTTAGACAAACATGTTGGTTAATTAGTTTCTGATCTCTACTATGAGGGGGCTAGTTGTATTCAGATGGTTCATACCGATTCTTGCCTACGCTCCTTATCTAGAACCTGTCACCGTGAACGGCAGGGGACCGAGCGGTAATAGCTAACAATAGAGACCGGGAAAGTGGGTTGACAACTGATGGGTTCTCTCTGGACATAGGGAAAAAGTTTTGCATGGATGGGGTAATTTCTGTGATAGGGATATTTGGAGGGGTTTTTTCTTTCCACTAGATTGGGACGAATCGAAATAAGTGGAATGTTATCGTTTGGCACAGCTGTTTTCAGCGCCTCGTGTTCTACATCGTTTTTTTTTTCCCCTTTTTTCTTAAATTTATTTTTTAAACCTGAGAATTTGAAACATTTATTTTAAAAACAAAATTTATTTTATGTACAATTTTAACTTTATAAAGGAAACTTATCCTTTATATCAACCAAAAAATTTTTGAAAACATGAATGCTTATAGTTCAATTTCTGCTAAAGCATTTGATAGATTTGAGACCTGATATTCAATTTGAAAATTGCTGTAATTATCCAATTAATGAAACAAATAAGAATGCACTTTAATAAAAATAACAAATAATAAACATAAAACAGAGAGTAAAATTTGTAGTAATTCTGATTAAAAAAAAAACCGCCTTGCGTCCATACAGCTTTCGTGCTTTTAGTTTTTTTTAGATGTATTGATATTTTGTGCTTTTTACTGCTTGAAGTACAAAATATTGCATCGGAATTAACAATTGGATTAATGTTGAAAAGAACTGCAAGTATTCGGGTGCATTGTAGAAAATGATTGTTCATACCGCTCATAAATTATATATTGTGGGCTTGATTTATTTTTATATGCCTTTACCGCGTTCGTGTGTGCAGAATCTAAGAACTTCTAAAAAGCAGTGCCGAATTTCCAAACGAGGTTGATACATTTTTAGGGGACACAAAATTTTACTACGATCATTTTTTTACTATATTGTTGAAAATAAAATTTCATTATTTTTTATTTTCCATACTGAGTCATTTTCTTATTATTAAAGTTTATCACCTTTTCCAAGAAGTGATAAACAATGGGGACTGACTATACATCCCCAGAAATATTAGTTAATGCTTAATTATAGACATACTTAATTTCATTTGTTTTTACTTATATCTGTGAATGTAATTTCAATAAATAAAAATTATTTGGGAAATTTCGTTTCTGAAGATCTGCGATGCTATTCGCATGCAAAAAATCCAAGAATTTGTCCTGTTTTTTTTTTTTTTTTTCCTACCGCGAAATTTTTCTCGGACATTTGGCTCATAGAAGTGAGACCGATACATTAGTTTCAAGCCGAAAAGTATGTGAAAAATTGTAAAACAAATCCCTAGGGAAAAAAATATTGGTTTTGATTATTTTTTAAATATTTTTGAAAAAAAAAAATTTACCTCATGAGTCTTGCAGCTCGCTCCAAAGAAAATTTTATACATAAATTGAATTCATGTCGTGATTATAGATAATGCAAAGATAAGTTGTCACAATTAAATAGCACTGCACTGCTTTCAATATGCTTTTGTGTTTTAAAATTGTACATATTTTTAGATATTTATTACTATTATTAAATATAAAATTTACTTGAAAGACGTTAGAAAGAAAGAAACACTTACCTATATATTTGTGGCACTGGTAAAGTTGGTTCATCTATGCTCCTTTTCTTCAGCTGGTTATAAAAGACTTTTCTTGTTTTTTCATTTGTCTGTGGCTCATGGTTGTGGACATTTTTAATATTTTGTGCAGTTCCGTTCATTGTAATGATGCTTGCTTTGCAATTTAGTTTTGTACATTTCCAGAACAATTTTTGAGTTCCCTTCCGATTTATTCGGAACATAAAGTCGTCATAAATTAATATTTTTCCTCCCCTGATGGAATCAATAAAATGAATGCTCATTTTAATAATGAATAATTACTAGACGAAAAGACCGAAGAAAAAAATGGCTGAATCTCAGCTGCTAACACGTTTTACATTTAAGAGGAGATCGTAGGGAAAAATTAGAAATCCCTACCCAACCCCTTCTCTAAAACCGGAAATCGTCCCCTCCATGTGATTGACGTTAATCCTCTCCGGAGGGCGTGATCCACTCGTCAAAAATGCTCTCGTTATCAGCGTAGGCGAAAATCGGTAGACACCATTCAGATAAGCAAATGGTCTACTTCTACTACTTCTCCGGGATACCATGTTTTCCCAAGCTTTAGTGCTACAAAATTACCAGATATCAATAAGAGATGACCGTCTTTCTGAAACTGGGTGATTTGATTTTTTATGTTTTCTTTGTTTTAGTCTACGTCATCCTCAAATTATGTTTCAGATTCTGAATGCTCGCTATATAATATATTATTTTTATGACTATTTAAGACATTATGTTGTAAATAGTTGCATTTTTCATATAAATAAAAGATAAAAAAAATAGTATGGTTGAAAAAATATGAATATTAGTACGACTATTTTAGCTTATAATGCACATTACACAATACGTCCATCTGTACCTTATATCAATTTACTGTGTTTCTAATGCTTTTTATAAAGCTTTTTTTTATAAAAAGTATTAGAGACATATTATTTTAGGTGTCACTACTGTAATTTTATGTTAAAGTTTAAAACAAACCGTGCAAAAAGCCATTCGAATTAGAAAAGTCTTTTTTTAAATAACTCCATAACATACTAATTTCGAATGATTATATTTTCGAAAGTAATAGGAGTGACACCGTTTTTTTTAGTTCATATGTTAGACGAACATTAGGGTGGATCGAAAAAAATGAAATTTCGAATCTTAATTTGGAATACCTACCAAAAGCTGTGCATGTGTCAGAACAATACACATGTAAAATATTATCAAGTTTGAGCAACTCCTTGAGGGTCCTACCAAGGCTTGAATTTCTTCAAAAATAGGAAAAAAGGTCAATTTTCCAAAATTTTTATGAAAATAATAAGGTTCAAAATTTTTATTCGAATACCATTAAAATGTTTCCTTTTAACACGCTTTTCATGTATCTTCAAAATTATTTACATTCTTAGTAGTATTAGGTTCGCACACAAGTTCGTAAAATTTCGTGAAATTTTCAAAAACTGACTTTTTTTAATCTTTTTCGCACATTGCAATATTTTTTCTTTTAAAGTCCAACTTTTGTTTTTGCAATGACTGAGCAGAATGCAGTTTTAAATGGAAATGAAATTATACTTCATCTTCATTACATTAACAGCCCAGAACCTACGACAAGGAGCGTAATTGCTTCAAACTGGACCAGTGGTAAATTGTCGCACCTGTCTAGCAATTTACCTATTGGTCTTGCAAAAATTCACATGGACCAGCAGTTTCACCATCAAGTAATGTGAACAGATGACGCAAAGGCTGCTTGCATGCAGTTCGCAGATTAACCATAGGACAGGATGTCCAATTTTATTCTCTATGGCCGCAATTGCACCGTTCTTTTTTCTGGAATTCGTGACCGTGCCATCACAGCAAAGGCTAAAAGATCCTTAAGGCTTAAACAAATTTTCAGTTCAAAAATCACATTGCTGTTGCGACATGTTTTCCCGTTCCAGAAGTTGGCGTCACATGACCCAAATAAAAAGAATTGGATTTTTCAACCATGGATTCCTCTCTTATGGTTCTTCTCCAACCTACGGGATCTGTCTCCAACCATTTCTTTTTGTCATAGTTTTGTTTTTTCGGCTATCGAAAAATGTACTTTTCAAACCTTTGCAGGTTTTGAAGAGAAGCACTTACTTCACCTGTGACACTTCCTGTCGCTGTCTTCGAATTTTATTCCTGTCAACGACTTTAGAGCGATAATTTTTTGACACAGTACCAAAATCCTGTAATATTCTTGAAGCAATTGCTGCAGCACATCGCACATCTGTCAGAAATGCCGTACTAGTAGCACTCTCTTGATAGCGTTGGCAGAGAAAGTCTCATTTGTTTCACTTTTAAAGTGACACCAAAAGATGTTGATGGCTCTGTTGGAGGGAGTATAGCCGTTGCAAATTTTTCTTCTTCTGGAATTGAAGCAAAACTTTGCTGTTCCTGATCAGTGTTGTTACAGCATCTCGTTACGTAAGTGAAAATCTGAAAAATTTATTGATAATGTCATTGAACGAAATGCCTATTTTTGCCGCATGGAAAAAAATTCTTTTAACAGTGATCACTGATGAACGAAAGTACATCATAGAAATGGCATTGCGAAGATTTTGAAGGCCACACAAGTGGCTTCTATTCATGAAGAAATAAGAGAATTCTATAATTCAAAGATTAACTTTAATGCATCAGACTACTATGATGTTATCAACCGGCAAGAATGTGCAATAACTGCCACCCTGCTCTCCTATTATAGCTGGCATATCTAATTAAAATATACAACAATAGATTGAAAATACCAACGCCGATTTTGCGTTCGTTTAGTTCCCCTGTCACATGCAGGTGGTGGAACCCTGTGCTAATATGGTGACAGAAGCTTTTTTGTTTGTCAACCGGCAAGAGATGGCTTCATATGAGCAAAAATCTAACCTCGAAGTATCATGTCATAGTTTAAATCAAAAAAATATTTCAAAGAGGTTTCTTGAATGGATGTGACGAACTGACTATTTTATGTGGCTTTAACTAACTGATACTTTTCAAGTCCCTCATTTTGTGAAATATTGATGTTTATGTGTCAGAGCGACTGTGTGTGAGTAAATATACATTCTTTATAACCTATGCACTTCTCTCTATGTTTTTTTAGTTAATACAACTAAATCATTTTGATAGTTTACTTCTAATATAAAATGAATAATACATTTATACTTAATACATGTGGCTCGGCAGATGGAAAAGGTAGAATGGAACTTGAAATGAAGCCATTTCTTTTTAGTGGGTTCTGGGCTGTTAATGTAAAAAAAATTTTACTTCACTTCTGTTTAAAACTGCATTCTGTACAGGCGTTGTAAAAAAGAAAACTGGACTTTAAAAGAAGAAATATTGCAATGTGCAAAAAAGCTTAAAAACAGTCAGTTTTTGGTTAATTTCACGAAACTTAACGGCTTATGTGCGAGCTTAATGGTGCAAAGACTGTAAATAATTGGGAAGATACATGAAAAGAGTGTTCAAAGGAATCATTTTAACCGTATTATAACAAAAATTTTAAACACTTGTATTTTCATTAAAATTTTCGAAAATTGACCTTTTTTTTCTATTTTTGAAGAAATTCAAACCTTGGTAGGACCCTCAAAGAGTTGTTCAAACTTGATAATATTTTACACGTGTGTTGTACCTACACAAATTAAGATTCAAAATTTCGTTTTTTTTTTGATCCACCCTAACGAACATGTTGGTTATCAAACTTAATTAGTTTCAGATCTCTGCTATGAGGGCGAGAGTAGTAGTAAGGTTTTAAACATTTGCATTTTTGTGAAATTTATCACATAAAAGTTCCAATATCTTCTGGCGCCCTTATAGTGACACCAATTTTATTGCAGATTTTTGATGTATGCAAGTGTAGATAGGAATTTATGTAAAAACGTTGGTGTCATCATGAAGACGCTTTGAGAAAATTAGCATTGAGTGTAGTAAAAAAATTCATTTTCGGTCATTTTTAAACGGAGTTTGTGGCCGTCGCCGTCGTAGTGACACCAATTTCACAGCTGTAATAGTATCTAAGAAGACCATATAATAGTATAGAATTTAAAAATCCATGTCATTATAGGGGCGCTTAAAGCAACAAGAACTTCAAAATCTGCAAATTTGAAAAAAACACGCAAAAATGTGCCACGCCACCTAAATTAAAAAAAATAATTTCCCAAAAACGGTAAGGCAGACAAAGCTCATACTTTGCACAAACATTACATTCGTGATAAGGAACAACATTTGCAAAAACAAAGAAAATTAAAAATGTCAACAATCACAACCTGCCTGATCCTTACAGACAATGGCTCTTAAACCCAATATTTATTTATTATCAAACTTAACAAACAAGTGAAAAACCCGCTTTGCCCTACCATTGAGCCTAAAGAGGGTAAACTTAACTAATTGTGGTTTTACACATTTGCCAATCAACTATGAAGTTATAAATGATTAAAATAGTTGACTAGCTATCTGCATATATACGACAAAATATTAAACAGTTGTACTTATCTAATTTAAAGTCAGTACATTTGTTTATAAAACATAAAGAAATAACAGTTATTTAATAGACTAATTAATTGCGCCATCCTAAAAAATAACTTTTTAAAGTTATACTTATCCTATTGAAAGAGAAAATCTAAGTCAGCACACGAGTCAAGAAATTTTAAATAATATGATTAAATCCTATACCCACTTTGCCCAAAGACACGTTTTTTATTTCAATAATTGTAACCTTAAATTAATAATTTAAAAAACGGAATGACCATCGTAGTTTATAGATGGATAGTGTCAGAATAAGTTAATATTATCGACAATAAAAAAAATAAGCTGGTCTTCGACTAATCACAAGTTACAAAACTTCATGTTTTTTTTAATGTATCATGTTTTTTTTTAATTTTTTTTTTATTTTAAGCCTAGTAGCGCCATGCCGCTTTACTGCTGCTTCGTTGAAACTGATAATAACTTGGGGAGGGGGGGGGGGGTTGGTTAAACGCGACATACGTATTCATCGAGGCTAAAATACCATGGGGGGGGGGGGGCGTACGAAAGGCTATCCGCTTTGGGCCACCCTCCTCTATCAATTCTGTAGAAAATTCCCTTTACCTTCCCACTGCAGTATATTTCCTTGATTAAAGTGAAAAATTAACGTAAATAAAGCACAAATTTTGAAGAAATTACAGCATATATCTTTTTCAAGCTACAATGGAGCTTCTTCATCAGTGCAAAAAGCTCACCAACACAACCGAAAGTCGCGAGAGTTCTCTCTTTCCTTCTGGTTGTGTTGGTGAGCTTTTTGCAGTGATGAAGAGGCTCCATTGTAGCCTTAAAATAAATATATGCTGTAATTTCTGCAAAAATTAATCTTTATTTACGTTGATTTTTCAATTTAATTATACTGTAGCACAAAGCTTATATGATAATTTTTCATTTAGTATATTTCCTTATTGTTCATCATGAAACGCCATTTTTTTTTATTTCCACCGATGCAATCTCAACATTATCATGCTTGTTCCTCGCTGCCTGTAACCGATTTTCATTAAACCTTTGAATGTAAATGTTCTAGGAAATGTCAGATAACGTTTAGATTAAACTTTGTCATTGCTCTCTAAAAAAAAGATATACACTTTAATTCAATTTAATATCTTAGCAATGATTCAAACTGTCACCAGCTTCCTTTTAACTGTAAGAACTTTTTCAGCTGTTTTAGGCAAGTTTTTTAGGAATACTTCCATAATTTTTCAGTTGACTGAGTTATACATCATTTTCTATTTATGGGAAAAACTTTCTTAGTAAAAAGGCTGAAATAAAACTTTAAAATTATAGTTCTTTCTCAGAAAAAATATGAATCTATTAGTTCACTTGCGAGTATTGGTAAAATCTCTTCACAAAGCATGTATGAAAAAGAAAAATAATACATCTTATTTTGAGTTTCCCAGTAAAACGCGATTTAAAAATAGATACATGTTGATAAAGAAAACGTAAAACTTGGTTCCGTTCGATTTTTAGATGTAGATATCAGTGAAACTATAAATAATGTGTTTTGAATAGCTCCAAAGCTAAAAATAAATTTCCTGATAAAACTTTTGCCAACAGCAAAAGTGTTTTCTTGAATATTTGGGATAGCATCGATCTATGCTTTAAGCATTGATTTTATCAAGGAAGAACTTCCTAAATGTTTGCCCATTTACTGTTTTTTAAGTAAGTGATATATATCTGTAATATATAAAAAAAATATGAGTTTTCTACCATAAATTCCAGTAAAATCTTAAGAGCGAACATGCTTTATTTTTCAAAAAAATTAACGCAGCCTAAAGTAAGGCAAGCTAATACACTAATAAGCATATGAGAAATTAGCAAATTTGTACGTGTTGTGAACATATGGGATATCATTGATTTATGCTTTAAGCGTTCATTTTACTTGAAAGGAACTTCGTAAATGTTTGCCCATAAACTATTTTTTTAAATAAGTCATATATAGGGTCTGGTTCATGAATTTTGGTAAGTGTTTGTTTTTTCTTTTTTTCTTTCTTCTCATAGTTTTCGCTCATATCACATGCCACAAAGCGAATGATTGTTCTTACTTACTCATTTTTTTTCTTATTTATTCAAAATTTTTCTCTGCAAAAATATTACCGAAAGCGGATTAGTATTGTTCAATTATCCGGAGAAATTATTCGATTAAGCGGGGATCTTTAACATTGCGTCTATGGAGAAATATTCTGTTCCGGGTGATTTTATTCGTATAAGCGGGGTATTCATTTATCCGCTACCCGAATTAGCGGGGCTGACAGTACCTACATAAGAGGCATTTGTATAAAGGCTATTTTTTTTTTTTAATTTATATTGGATTGGGTTTCATACTTTTATTTCGTATTTTTCCTTGAAAACGATGGTTAGTAAAGATGCAGTTTAAGAATTTCTGTTCCACTGCAAGTGAGAATTTTATCGGCGCAGATTTGCTCCGGTATTGATGAAACTTACATCAATCATTGTAATACAAATTTGAAGCATTTCCTCCAGCATAAAAATGCATTAAAAGCGGAACTGCAAGCGGCAAGCTTTATAATGTTAAACAAAAGAAAAAAAAAGGATTTGCTTTTGTAATTTTTTGTATACGTTCATAAATGTGATGTGTCACACAGATGATAAAACATTTTTTTTTTACATAGACTATTATGTCACGGAGTTCTAAAGAAGTTAAATTGTTCAAAAAATGGAGTTTGACAGCAAAAGTTGGATTTAGTTTCAAACATTCTTCGCTTCAAATCTCAGCTGCAAGGATAACATCTGATTAGGAATTATTTATAAGGAGCGCAGATGTTTGTGTCGGGAGAGTTCGTTGCTTGGTATTGTTAACTTTGTTTGCCAGAAGTGGTCGAGAAATGTTATCCGAGAACTGAATAGAAAAATACTGACAAGGAAGCATAATATCCACTTATTTTCGCAGTCGAACCCTTTATAAGGCAGGAAATGGCATTAATTTCTATTATATTTGATGAAAATGGCATGTTTCCTTTGCATATTTATTAACTTATTATTGCTAAATTTGCAAACCCTTTATCAACGACTTGAGTGCTTGAAGTCTACAGTTCAATAAATATTTAAATTATTTTAACGTAACGAATAATTAAATTATGGAGTTTAAAATAGGTGTTAAATGAATTTACGTTTTTAGGGTATTGCGTTTCAATCAAGTTGACATTGTGGATACTGTGTGAACACTATATAATGATGGTTACAAATTAAAGTCTTTCTGCTTGAGAAAATGAAAAAAAAAAGCATGATTTTGATAAAATAATGTGCGTATTTAGATGTTTTCCTTATTTTGTTTTAAATAACTTATAATTGTTGTAAAACTAAATCAAAATAATCTTATATCGTGATAACTACTAGTTTCTTTATGAAACGAATCAACAAAGTCTTTCAATATCATTAAAAATTATAATTGGTCTGCCACGTAAGTTGGAAAAAAATGTCTAATAACAAATGAAAAATCTTATTCTCCTACACATTTATTTCTTTGATTTTTAACAGTGTTATAAACATCATCAAATAGATATTTTTAAAAATTTTGAAAACATTAATTACTGTTTTTTAACTATAAAATGTTTGCCTTATCACTTCTTTAATCTATACTCCATCAGAAACGGAAAATCCAGAATTTTTTTTTTTATTAAATAGCTGTAGCACGAAAAATTAGGCACATTTCAAAATTGTACATCCTTTAAAGAAAGAAAAGCATTATCATGCAAATAAAAAAAAGGAAAAAAAAATCTTGTCCTGTTCCCAAATTTTGTTGAAAAATGCAAATAAGATCTGATACCCGGTTTACTAAACTTGGCGGGCTTTATCTCGGCCAGACATTTTTTGGGAAAAACAAAAATGTAACTGCATCTTACTATTTTGTGAAATGTTACAATGTTCTGTTAAAACATTCTAAGATTTATGCAGTAGGTATTACTTTTTATTTCCCTTCTTGACATGATATAGGCTCGGCCAGCAGGAACATATAATCCGCTCTTGATGCTAATTATCCAAATTAAGTTTTGTTAAAGATTAGTATACACATTTTTTGAACGATTTTGTTGTTTGTTAACCCCTTACCGATCGGATAATTTTCAAGAAATCGGTCATAAAAGTGTCTATTTTTTTATTTAAGAAAATGATATAAAAATAAGTGCATGGAAAACATGTGCATTCAATTTTTCATTTTCAATATTTTTAGATTGAAATTTTAAAAAACTTTCAATTTTATGAAAAGTCAGCAAGCAAGCCCAAGCAAGCAGCGAAAATTTAAGAAATACGTCTTTTAAACATTAAAAAAGAATTTTATTAATCTTTTCTGTAATTTAAGTAAAGATAAGTAAATTTTTCTTGTGTGGTGAATTTCAAAGCTTGAGATTCAGAAGCCAACGTCACAAGCTGGTAAGTTAGTACCAAATTTCCTTTCTTCATCTCTGCAATTATATTTAAAATCTGCAATTACATTTAAAATGGACTGGTGCTGCCATTTAGTGTATAAAGAGAGAAATAAAATATATTCCGGGCAAAATAAATGAATTGGTTTTAATAGTTTCGTCGCGTTAATATTGCACACCCCAGCATGGCAATACTACGGGAGCGAGGAATGGAGGTCAAAACCCCAGCACGGCATTTTCACGGGAGCGAGCGGGAAGTGTTTAATTAAGGTAGGTGAGGCAACCAGTGGCCATAATAAAGCTTCGATGATTTTCTATAATTTTCAGGTTAGTTGTATAAGGCTCACTTTTGAAGCCAAAATTTTTCACTCGTTTGTAACACGTATCAAGTATAATTTACTTTTTAAACTAAAATTTTACTCTCGTTTGTAACAAGTATCAAGTGTAATTTTCTTTGTAAAATAAAATTTTACTCATTTGTAACACAGTTTCAAAACTTGTAGCTCTTGGGTCATCTATGGAGCCTAGTGTGCCGCATAGATAGGAAGTGTCTTAAATGTGAAAAAAAAATGTTTTTATTCGTAGAAGAATAACGCACTGTGCAATAAAAAGAAATTATTTAATTACAAGGAAAAAAGTAGGAATTTTTTTTTTCATCCTTGAACTGCCACAACTTCATGTCGTCTGGAAAAAATATCAAACATTTTAACTGAGTAATGTTTAATGTAATTAATATGGTATAATGGAATATCAACAAGTTTTCTACTACATTAATTTATAGTCCAAGTGCCTATTAGTGCCAGACCTATGTCATAGTATAAAAGCTCAAAATTTTTCTGCTGAAGGACGTCATAGGAGGTAAGAAAAGTTCTCTATTATTTGAGCGCTGGCTTTGTCAGGAAACAAGGAAGCAAAAGTGCATAAAACTGCTGCAAAAACTAAACATCATAGATTCATTCCACGTCGTGTGACCTGGTGGTCCCCATCAAACCATCTCCGATTCGGAGGACGTTCTACAGAAGCTCAGACATGAGTTTTGAAACTAACTTTCACACATTTTCAGCTTCAAAGACACAACTCATAAGGATCTAGGGTACGTCAAAAAGAAAAGAAAAGTGGGCTCCAAAATGACCTCCAATGCGAGAACCGTACTAAGCAGGGCAATTCGTTTTACAAGGCTGATTCGGAATTCTGGAGCCCTTTTTTTTATCAATTCTAGATCCTCATTATTGGGGTCTTGGAAGCAGAAAATTTGTATATATAGGTTAATTTCAAGAGCATGTCTGCACCTTAAAAAAATTTCGTTCAATTCGGAGATCATCGGGAGGAGACGACGAGGTCACTTCCTTAGAATGACTCATGGGTTTTCGACGCATTTTTTAAACCTATTTTCTGCTAAAGTCAGCGCGACTCAGCTTAAATAACAGCGAAACTTTCTTACCTGCTGCGATGTGCTTACGAAGAAAAATTTTGGGACTTTAGGTCTGGCGCTCAATATCCTTGCTCTATTACATGTATTAAAGGCGACCCTGACTACTTGGAGAAATTTGGTCAGAGTATGCAAGTCGTACAATTACCAATCTGTTAAAATTACTAAAATTGAAGTAAATGTGTGAGTAAAGAGGAAGGAATAACCGTTCAGAAAAAAGGATCATAACTTAAAAGGCTTGGTAGGGACTCCACCCCCTGCTCGTTTCGTTTGTCAACCCTCGTTAGCCTTCAGCAGGTGGCAATTGATGATTTTAATGCTTTGCAGTATGTCAGGACATTCCCTAGGACATCCTCAGGATTGTAGGTCTGGCCTTTAATTTCCGGCCCCTAATGTTTAGAGGGGTGAAACATGGTGGAATCGCTTTCCCTGGATGTCCCGTATTCAATGGTATTAGAATTGACCTGCTAGACATTATCAGTCCGAAGGAAATAGGATTACAGTCACAGACACTCACAGACAGGCGCTTTCCGTTTTTAATAATATATAAATGAATCTAAACACACGTAAATTAAAATATAGTATTACCTGGAAAGTAGAACTGCTTCTTCCAAAAAAAGAATCAATGTATATTATGGCAGCCGAACGAGATAATATTTTCAAATTCAGCCACAAACACTGCAGACAAATGATTTACAATCTAGTATCACATCTGGTAAACAAAATAAAATTAATCCTATTTTTGGGGGGTGGACTAACTTAGCAACACAGCCCACCTTTCACACACGTATCCTTATATATTATTTCTGTAGACTGTTTTTGGTTTCTACGCCAGATTTTCCTCAATTCTTGATCGATTTCTTTGATTTACACCTTATTTTAAAGCTTATCGTGCAGGCTACTGACGAAAAATAGACCCACGGTCTAAAAATTTTTTTTTTCAGCCGAAAAACCTGTTTTAAAGAACCAGAATGAGGTTTTCGGTTAAACTTATAACTTTAATTTGCGCTATGACCGACAGAGCTGAATAGCTTGATCGGCAAAGCGTTCTCTTCGTAACCAGGAGCGTGCGTGTTCGGGCCCACGTCCGGATAATCTGCAACAAAAAATTAGAGAAAAGTCGCGCATTGCATGAACATTAAGTGAATAACAACTATGAAGGATTAGAATAAATGAGAAGGAAACGCTCCTTGCTGATATAAAAACTTGAAGTGACTTTGTGCTAAATTACTTCGGAATTGTACGTTTTTTTTTTCTTCTCTTTTCAAGCTTTGGCTCTGGTAAGAAAATTAAAGCATAATGTAAGCGAAAATATAAGTAACAGGTTTAAGATTTCAGACTACAATAGAATTGTTTTTTGTTCAGAAAAAAATAATAAATCGTATATTGAAATATATATTCTTCTAATGAGTTTTTGACTCTTTGTACAAATAAAAAAATTACTACCTCAATTTGAAGGGTAAAATATATATTTTTTCTTCTTTTTGCAAAAAAAAAAAAAACTTATCACATTTTTACTACATTCGAAAAGCTACGCTTAAAAAAGAGCATAGTTATATTTATTTTGTATTTTAACCATGCTGTTAAATGATGAACACGTGCTGCCATCTAAGTCATAACGGTTCAAGCAGCCTGCGGTAACAAATTGTAAAAATTTTCAAGAATAAAAAATATTTTTCTTCAATATCTTATGTTATATATTATTCCCTTCTCATTTTAAAACTTATCAGGCTGGCTAATGAAGAAAAATAGACTTACGGTCGAATAATCAAGTTTTCGAAAACGCCCCTTGCTGTTTCAAAATCTTGATGCTGCCTGTAGTTATTATGCATTTTTCAAAAGCAAAGTTCTAATGCAGTTTTCCATTTTTTACGTCGCTTTCGGCAAAAAAAAAAAAAAAAAAAAAAAAAAAAGAAAAAAAATAGCCTGTGTGTGTGTTCATATTTTAATCCTTATATATATATATATATATATTGTTTCTCTAGCCTGTTTTTGGTTTCTACGCGAGATTTTCGTCAATTCTTGATCGATTTCTTTGATTTACACCTTATTTTAAAGCTTATCGAGCAGGCTACTGACGAAAAATAGACCCACGGACTAAAAGTTTTTTTTTCGGGCAAAAAACCTGTTTTAAAGAACCAGAATGAGGTTTTCGGTTAAATTTATATTTTTAACTTGCACTGTTACCGACGGAGCTGAATAGCTTAATCGGCAGAGCGTTCGACTGGCAACCAGTAGAATGCGTGTTCGGGCCTACGTCCGGACACTCTGCATCAAAAAAAAATTAGAAAAATATTGCGTATTACATGAACAATGAATAACAAATATGAGGGAATTCATGAGGTAGAAACGCTCCTAGCTGTTATGAAAACTTGATGCAACACGGAGCTAAATTGATACTTAATTGTAAGGTTTTTTTTTTTTTTTTTTTAGCTTTGGCTCCGGGAAGAAAATTAAAGCATAATGTAAGCTAAAATATAAGTATCAGGTTTAAGATTTCAGACTACATTGAAATTGTTTTTTTTGTTCAGTAAAATATAATAAATCGTATGTTGAAATATAGATTCTTCTAATGAGTTTTTGACTCTTTGTACAAATAAAAAAATACTACCTCAATTTAAAGGGTAATATATATATTTTTCTTCTTTTTGCAAAAAAACAAATAGCGTATCACATTTTTACTACATTTGAAAAGCTACGCTTAAAAAAAAAAATAGTTCAAATTATTTTGTATTTTAACCGTGCTGTTAAATGATGAACACGTGCTGCCATCTAAGTCATAACGGTTCAAACAGCCTGCGATAACAAATTGTAAAAAAATTCAACACAAAAAAACTTCTCGGCAGGAAAAAAAAACTAAAATTACCTGTGGGGTTTTTTTTTTTTTGGTAGAGCGTTCGGCTATAAACTGTCTGAACTTCGGGCCAGTTCGGGCTGTCCGACATTATAGCAAATTTACAGTAATATTACGCATTACATGTACTCATAACATACAACAGATAACACACGTAATAAAAGAAATGCATTGGGAATGCTATTTGGTGTTTCGACTTCTTTATGCAGGCTACAGTTATCATTCAGATAAGTTGACTGCTAATCGAAGGGTGTTCTTCCCTTTTTTTTTTAAAGCTTTGATTCCGTCCAGACCACTGAGCATAATGTAAGCATAAAAAAAAGTATTAGATATACCTCAAGGGAATCTTTTTTTGTGCAGAAAAACATTTTCATTTTATGCTGAAATGTAAATTTTTCTAATAGCAGTGTTCGAACTTTTGTACAAATGAAAAAATACTACACCAAATTAAAACTACGAGTTTCAACCAGTAAATCTTTAATTATTTATTTGAATACTATATAAAACATTAAAATTATTATCTACTTCAGTAGTAAGAAATCGTTTTCTACTCCTCTGCTTTCGGCTGAAAAAAAAAAAAAACATTTTGGCTACGTTCGAAAAATTACACTTAAAAAACGGACTCAGTTCAACTGGTTTTGGTTTTGAATTTTAAGTGTTCGATTAAAAGAAAAACCAATTGCAGGCTTTTAAGCCGTACGGGTTAAAGAAGCCTGCTATGGGAAATTGTTGAATATTCAAAAATAAAAACACTTATTTTTTCAACCGAATTTATTACTTCTCTAGAATGTTTGTTTCAATCGCTACGTGAGATCTTCCTCATTCTCTAATCAAATTCCATGTTTTACGAATAATTTTAAATCGTATCATGCTGGCTAATGACAAAACATAGACGCATGATCTCATTATATTTTTTTCGGTGAAAAACTTTTTTACTGTGTTTTATTACGCATTCCTTCAATGAATAGCATTCGAAAAGGAAGGCACAGTTACTAGGTTTGTTGGAGCGTCGTACTGTTAATCAGAATGGCGCCAGTTCGAATCCGTGCCACTAAATATCTCTTTAATGTTTCTTTTTTTTCCGTCAGATGCTCACATGGGCAGGAATGTATTTGCCACAACCTGTTTTTTGACATGCAAAATTACTGATTTTTCACGTGTCATTCAGTCACACTTTTAATAATATTTATATTTGCATTGAAAATACGTACAACCAAAAGGGGAGCGATGATCAAATTATCACAACGTTGTATTTAACGAGGTTTTGTTACTGATGTCTTCAAATTACATGCCTTCTCTTGTGCGCTTACTTTTTTTTTCCGTTTACTTTTTTCGGTTTTTCTTCATAATATTCTTTCTTTGAAATTTTTAAAGAGCGAAATGCCTTATGAAACGATTCGGAGTACAGTGCGGAGTTCCGCACGGGTCGACTAGTCATATTTATTCCTTTATTTCGACCTGAAGATAACAGTTATGTTTTTGAATTCTTTTTTTTTTTTTTTTTGAAACGAAGATAAATTCAAATTTATAAAATACTAAGCAAGTATGGATAAAGAAGATATCAATGAAAGATATCAGATAAAGAAGATATCAAGAAATAATGGATATCAAATAAAACTCATCTTGCATTTTTAGACAATGTATCATTTTTATGATACAATGAATGTTCTTAAAATATATTTTGATACATTGCTGAAAGAATATTAATTTTCTCTTTCGGAATAATGTTTCTGAAAATGTATTTACACTCTAGGGAAGTCATAGTTTCAAACCCAGTCATTCAACCCACAATGATTCATATGTTTCTTTTCAATTCTACAAAAGTTGTAGAAAGTATAAGCTATTTAATTTAAGATCAAGAGCTTTGTATGAGTTCAATGGTTCGAAAAATCTATCATACCGTCTTTTGAATGCGGCACCTCTGTATTTGAAAATTAAAAAGTTCTACTTCTGAAAATGTAATAAAAAGAAAACAGCCGGGGAAGATTTTCGGCGCCACCTAATTTATTGCTCCTGCTGCTTAAAGTAATGGCTTGTGATGTCCTAGGGGGGTAAAGTAAAGTGTCAAGGAAAGTTTTCATCATAGAAAGAATTCGTTCAATGCTTGTTGTCAAAACTTTTGGCCCTAAGTAAGAAAACATTATTTAAATGTCCGTATTTTAATTGCATTCAATTATGTCCTGAAATATTATCGATTTTTTAATGTCGAAGTATCGACATGATATTAAACGGGGGTTTAAATGATTAGTTTTGACGTCATTTTCTCAAAATGTATAAATTTCCTAAATAACTTTAAAAGACGGAATATTTGTTTGAAAGAAAAAAAACAAGGTATGTGATCCCAAAACATGTACGATTTTGGCTTTGAGATACTTTAATAATGACTATTTCTGAAGCTTTTTTTTTTCTTAAACTTTGCCTCAGTCGAGAAATGATTCCGACTTAATTCACCGTTCAAAACAATATGCGTGAAAAGAAATATTCAGGATGACTTTGACATACTTGTAAACTTTCTTGTTATGTAATATAGACGAGCATGATCGAAATCTGCTGTTGTGCGCGTCTAATTTGGTTTTGCACTTTGCTATTCCATGATTTATCTAAATTAAAATCCAGTCTGTAACAAAATTTTCAATGTTTTTACTTCCTTTTACAAAAAAAGGAAGTATTGTATTCGTGAAAAAATTTCACCCAAAAATTGACCTTAATCTCCATTTTACTAACCTCCGATTGAATACTGAGTTTTTTTTTTCGACTCTACCACACGTGGATAAGTGCCTAAGAACGTATAGACACGCGAAATATCCATAATAACGATTTCCGAGTTAATTACAACGAATTTTCTCGTGACGTCTGTACGTACGTATGTATGTGCGTATGTGCAGATGAGCGGATGTCTGTATGTGCGTATGTGCGTATGTATGCCGCATAACTCAAGAACGGTAAGTCCTAGAAAGTTGAAATTCGGTAAGTAGACTCTTAGTGGGATCTAGTTATGCTCCTCCCCTTCTGGTTGCATTGGGGGTATTTCTAAAGGGTCTTTTGCCCCTTTTTGGGGGGAAATCATTGTTAATTTCGATGTAAACTCAAGTGGCGTTCTAATTTGGCAGACACTTGGCGATATATCGCCAGTCTTTTGGTCGCCAACTTGGCGACAAATTTGGCGGATTTTTTAAAAAATATATTTCAATTTGGCCAAAGTTAGTGATATTTAGAGAGTAAACTATTGAATCACATTAAAATTGTCAGCAATTGCGAAAATGACATTAAATTGGAGTAGAAGGAAGTCATGTGATGCACACATCAGCTCGTTTGGAACTGAACTGTGATTTTGTTGCTGAGAGGTTCATTCACCTAAGAATATGAGGAAACTATTTATATTTGTAATGGAATCGATCTAACTTTTCGAGGTTTATCCATGAACATTAATATATGTGTGTATCCGTGAAATACCCAAATCGGAGAATGTGAATCGGAGAACTCTTACCGCTGATTCATCTGAAATATCCGATAGTGTCTTTGGTTTGTAGCTGTTGATATTCACCGACTAAGGTGGACATTTACCAGATAGCAGACATTCACTATAATGTAAATACACACACTTATGGGGATTCTCCAGAAAAGTGCAATTTCTTGTCCAAGGTTCATAGCAACCTTGAAAAGATTTTTTTATTTTAATTATTATTAATATTTTTTTTTCTCACCCAAACAGTTTTTCAGCGTAACATGACCACTAGGTGCAACTGGCAGCTCAAATAACATTCAGTTTTAACACCAAACATTAAAACATTATTGATAAAATAGAAAATCCGTGCGTAGAAAATTCTAAGCGTTCTGATCAAGTATATGTAATATCAACGTAAATATATTACAATTACGTGTTTTATTACCATCCTTATATTTAATATTTGTGTGAAATTCTGTTCTTTTTATGTTTACAATAGATGAAATTTTGTTCAAAATATGTACATTTTTAACAAATGTAGCTCTTTATTTTATGTCTTGTTTGGTGAATACATTAAATTGTCATTACGATCCATGTCATTACCATCCCGCGCACAAGTTGTGGATGTTAAAGATAGGATAAGTTACGACTCAGTGCATTAGTTTTAATATTTTAGACGCTTGATTATTTGATGAGTTTTTTTTTTCCAAACTGTTGTTGTTATATATTCTATAAGTAGAATCGAAAACCTTAAAAAAATTTGTGGATAAGTTAGGAAAATTAATAGTTAAACATTTTCAGTATATTTATATCGATTTTAGATAATAAGTTTAATGTGGTATAAATTAATCAATTGATTTATAAATAAAAATCAATTAAATAAAAGAAGTTAAATTGCATTCGCCAAGTTCTCAAATTTAAAACTAAGACCCTTCATATCTTAAAATAAATGATAACGATGTTTTGTAAACTTTGGTATAGTTCATTGTGCAGTAACTGCACAATGAACTATTGAATGACAAATAATTACAAATTCAACATAATACGGAGTAGATATGTCATTACGAAGTATATTTATTGCAATGTGAATAATATATTTTATTTTAAAAAATAAATAAACACCGTGTATACACTTGACATAAATTTCATATTAATAAATGTGTGTGTGTGTGTTCACGGAGGGAGAGAAATTATTAGTCGGAATTCTTGAAAGGATTCAAAGTTTGTAAAACGCGAATGAATGATAAATTTTTTTCCGGACTTAAATATGTATTGCAAGGGCTTTTATTTTAATATGATTGTTTAATCCTCTAAAGCATTGAATTGTGCGTAAAATTCGCGCATTCAAAGTCTAAACACTTTTAATTAATTTAAAGGTAATCTCATCAATTAGACATTACTTTCTTGGACATGGTTTATCCCTAATGAAACTTTTGAGATGCTTCTATCTGACTTGATTAAGTGGTTTTCAAAACGACCTTTTTAGAAAATTTTCAGAATACGTGATCAAGTTGCCAAGAGAAGACTTAAAACAAGTCAACATGGTTTTTTTTTTACGTGTAAGTATCCCCTTATAAAGATTTCTTATGCTTGTTTGAAAAGTGTGCACTTAACAAGATATATAATTATAAAAATATTACGTAAAAAATGATAACATATTTCAAAAACTAAAATATCTATAGTTAATGCCCATTGCTTAGCATATCCATTAACTATTTGTCGATTAGCCTTTTTATTAATTTTAGTGAAGAATTTCAACAGGATTTATTTGTAGATAATTTTATTCTACTTCTGCCAGGATGCACAATAAAAAGCTATTATTATACAAATTTTAATACCAGTAATTCTTTTACTTTGATATAAGACAATGAAACAGTTTTTAACACATTCACTTACAGACACACATGTATGTAAATGGTAAAGATTAAACCAGTGTTTTGTCCAATACCTTTTACTGCAATTCAGAATAGCATTAGTTTTATGCTTTTGAGTACGAATCTTTATTATTTGTTATTAAGTTCAAATTTTGGTCAAACAGCGTATTAGGTCAGCGGAAGTGCAAACTGTGTATTTTTTTCATCCTTGTATATTATTTCTGTAGTCTGTTTTTTGTTCCTACGCGAAATCTTAATCAATTCTTGATCGTTTTCATTGATTTACACCTCATTTCAAAGTTTATCGTACAGGCTAATGACGAAAAATAGTCCCACGGACTAAAAATTTTTTATTCTGTCAAAAATATCTGTTTCAAATTACCGGACTGAGGTTTTCGGTTAAATTTATAAGTTTAACTTGCGCTGTGACTGACAGAGTTGAATTGCTTGAACGGCAGAGCGTTCGAATGGTAACCAGAAGAGCAAGTGTTCGGGCCCGACCCGGTTGATCTGCATCAAAAAATTAGACAAATATCACGCATTACATGAAAACTTGAAAATAATAAATAATACAAGTAAGGTAATAAAATAAATGTAATGGAAACGTTCCTTGTTGGGACGAAGACTTGATGCAACCTGTAGCTAAATTGATTCGTAATTGTTCGTTTTTGTTTTATTTAAAGCTTTGGCTCCGGTCAAAAAACTACAGCATAATGTAAGCGAAAATATAAGTATCAGATTTAAGATTTCAGACTACAATGGAATATTTTTTTTCTTCAGAAAAGAAAATCGTATATTGAAATGTAGATTCTTTTGATTAGTTCTTGCCCCTTTGTACAAATAAAAAGTTACTTCCCCGAATTGAAATTACGCTTTTCATTAATGAACTATGAATATGAATATTTAGATAGTAACCATGATATATAATAACTATGAATATTTACTAGAATACGAAATAAAACGCTAAAATTACTAACAACTTAATGGTAAAATATCATTTTTTTCTTCTTTTGGGAAAAAACAAATAGCCAGTCACATTTTTACTACATTTGAAAAGCTACGTTTAAGAAACGAACTTAGTTCAACTGATTTTGTATTTTAACCGTTCGGCTAAAATAATGAACACGTGCTGCCATCTAAGCTATAACGGTTCAAGCAGCCTGCGATAACAAATTGTATAAATTTGGAAAAAAAAAAAACACTTCTCTGCAATATCATATCTTACATATTATTTCTGTGAATTATTTTTCTGACGGTATGCGAGATCTTTCTCATATCTTGAAGAAATTCCTCCCTCATTTTAAAGCTTATCGGGTCGGCTAACGACGAAAAATAGCCCCCTAGTCTAAAAATCAATTTTTCGGAAACACCTCTTGCTTTTGCAAAACCTTGATGCAGCCTATAGTTCTTGTGCAGATTTTTTTTTCTTATAAAGCAAAATTCTAATACAATTTTCTAGTGTTTTGCGTCGTTTTCAGCGAAAACAAAAATCGAACTAAGCTGTTTTTTTTCTTTTAAAATAAAGCTTAAAAGCACTGGACTTGCACTGGGGTCCTGCATGAGATGCCCGACATTATAACTAATTAATATTACGCATTACATGTACTCATAACATACAACAAATAACACACGTAAGGCAATAAAATAAATGCGACGGGAGGGTTAATTGGTGTTTCGACTCCTTTATGCAGGCTACAGCTATTATTCAGATAAGTTGACTATTAATCGAAGGATGTTCTTTTTCCCCCCTTATTTTAAGCGTTGACTTTGTTCAGACCATTAAGCAGAATGTAAGCATAGAAAAAGTATTAGGTTTAAACATTTAGACCTAAAGGTAATCCTTTTTGTGTAGACAAACTTTTTCATTGCATGCTGAAATCTTGATTTTTCTCACAGCAGTGTTCGACCTTTTATATAAATGAAAAAAATGCTACGCCAAATTGAAATTACGAGTTTCACGCAGTATACCTTCAACTATTTATTCGCGAATACGATGTAAAACATTAAAATTATTATCAACTTCATTAGTAAGAAATCATTTTCTACTCTGCTTTCGGGGGGACAAAAAATGCCTTTTGTCTACGTTCGAAAAATTGCACATAAAAAACGGACTCAGTACAACTGGTTTTGGTTTTGAATTTTAAATGTTTGATTAAAAAAAAACATGTGCTAGCATTCACGGTTACAGCAGCCTGCTATGCGAAATTGTATCGATTTTCAAATATAAAAACTCTTAATTTCAATATAATTTATTATTTCTCTAGAATGTTTGTTTTAATCACTACGCGAGATCTTCCTCATTTCTTAACCAAATTCCTTGTTTTACGAATGATTTTAAAACGTATCATGCTGGTTAATGATAAAATATAGACGCATGCTTTTTTTTTTCTTTTCGGCAAAAAACTTTCTTGCTGTTTTTTATTACATATTGCTTCAACGAATAGCATTCGAAAACGAAGGCGCAACTGCTCGGTTGGTTGGAGTGTTGTCCTGTTAACCAAAATGACGCCATTTCGAATCCGTGCCAATAAATATTTCTTTAATGTTTCTTTTTTTCCGTCAGATGCTCACATAGGCAGGACTGTATTTGCCACAACCCGTTTTTTCACATGCACAATTACTGCTTTTTCACGAGTCACTCAGTCACACTTTTAATGATATTTATACTTATATTAAAAATACGTATAACCAAAAGGTGATCGATGATCACATTATTATAACGTTGTATTTAACGTAGTTTTATTGCTGATGTCTTTAAAATACATGCCTTATTTTGTGCTTTTACTTTTTTCCGTTTACTTTAATCCGTTTACTTTTTTTTCGATTCTTCTTCATAATGTTCCTTCTTTGAATTTTTTAAAGAGCAAAATACGAAATGAAACGATTTGAAGCACAGTGCGGAGTTCCGCACGGGTCGGCTAGTTTAGTAAAGCTGTTAAAAAAGTTTTTTCGTAATTATTTTTTGCATTAGTTTTGTAATTGTGAATTGGTATATTTGGTCTGCTACATACATCCTTCGTAATTAACTCTTGCTAAACATTTTATTCTGGATAGATATTATTTCAACTATAATTTAAGTTTAGTGGAATTAAAAGCAGTATTTTTCACAATTTGTCTATCAACTTTAACTTTATCTTCGTCACAGATGCACACACCCGAAGCAACAGTTTCACTTATGCATTCTCAATACATAATCGTCGCCTCAGAGCAACTATAAGACATATCTAAGCATAGAAATAATTGTAAGATATCCTCTTCTTGATATGAGGCGACGATATGCACTTTCATTTGGTTACACTCATTTTAATGTTTTGGTAGGTTTTCTTTTACATAATCAATAACTTGCTATTCTAATAAGCTTAAATTTACTAATCAAAAGCAAACAAATGAACAGTGATAGTAGAAATTTCCAAGAAATAGAACATAAAGTGTTCTTTGTAAACCTTTAATGGGCATGATTCCCCTTTTCTTCAGTCGTAAACATATTGAGTATTTGAAAGTTCAATATTTTCTAAATGTTTTAAAGGGCTGGCTTTAAACACGTTCTACGTGTGTTGTCAAAATTTGACCAATTTTGACTAATGTTTTTACCCTGTCTCGCATTTCTTACCGGGTCCAGTACCCGGATCAGGTCAAAAGGCCCCCTGCTTTATTTGTTACTAATAGCCTAGTACTGATAATAAAAATAACAATAGTAATAATAATAATAATAATAATAACAATAATAATAATAACAATAATAATAATAAAAATAATAATAATAACAGTAATAATAATAATAATAATAATAATAATAATAATAATAATAATAACAACAACAATAATAATAGTAACAACAACAACAATAATAATAGTAACAAAAACAACAACAATAATAATAATAATAATTTTAGTAGCGAGCCCTGCCCAAGAAATTATGTGGCCATGACCAGCATTAATGTGATAGAAACTATATAGTTTTAACATATGACTCATCTTCAGAATTTCTTCTCTTCAAAAAGTATTAAAAGCATTCTTATTTCACTTCTTACGTTTATTCCTTTTGTCTCTCCGAAAAACCACTTCACATAAACTTCTAAACCTCACTTAGTTTCTTTACGACTTGAACAAATTTGCACTAACAAGCAACCATTCGACATTCATTTCGAAATCCTCGAGTTTAGAGTTACACGGCTTCTCATTATTTTCAGACCGCCATGAAGATTTCTATAACAAGCCCCTCATCTGCAAGCTGTGTTGAAATGTAAACGCTGTTAATGACACACGCACACGTTCTAGCTCCCAATGGAAATAGGACACCCGATTCTGATTTAGAATAGCAGTATATCGATATAACTATGCTGTTAGAAGTTTTATTGATATCTTTTTGTTTGCAATGAAATATATTTATGATTTTTGCTTCTAAATCAGCCTTTGCTATTTTTTTTACTAAGTACAGCTCTTGAAGATATTTCTTGAAACGTTCTCATTGGGTTGTTTTAGGAGGGAAAATTACTAAATTAACGTAAATATTTCCTTTTAACTGTGATGAGTGTTAGTGGACAACATGATCTGTTTTGTGTAACATTTCAAAGTGATATTGCTTTCTGAAAATAATATATTTTATTGATTAAATTACTAACAGCTTATAGGCGTAGATGTCACTTAAAAACCAGGAGATAACCAGTACGAATGATGGAAGAAACTCTCATCTGTTTTGTGGTAAGAGATGTTGATACTACGCTTGAAATTCCTAGAAACACATTGGAAACACGTTTGCAACAGTAATTTAAAAAAATGTGTCCCAGTTGCCTGAATGTGAACTAAAATGTGTTACGAATGTATCCTGTTGAAAAGAAATTATACTTAGAAAGGGCTCCAAATGTGATCTGAATGTATTTCGCATGAGTTATTTGTTAAATTTAAACTTGGGGACATGTCTGAGAACGTAATGGGGCACATTTGAGAACATAATGGAGCACATTTGAGGATATAATGGAGCACATTTGAGAACATAATGGGGCACATTTAAGAATATATTGGGAATGCGCGTCAAATCACCACTTTCTTTCGCTTGAAAATGATTTCAGCAGCTTTCTTTAATTACCAGTCAATAAAATCTCTCAATATAATACTACTAGAAATAGTGGTACAGTAAACCGCTGCCGATTGGTGTCACGGCCACAAACGCCGCTTAAAAGAATGTCTTTCTCTGGTCGAAGACCAGTGAACCCTTTGCGCCACCCTGTGACATTGAAATTAATGTAGAAAAACTAAAAATAAAAAAATAGATTTTGAAACAGCAAAAACCACCTGGTATAATCAATTCCATAACTGATGTAAAGGTGATCTAAAAAGTGTGGTATAAAGTGTTCTGCAAGAGGATATTTGTGTGTCAGTGTTCAAAAAAGGTTCTGATAAGCGTTCTAAAAAGTGTTAAATAAGTGTTCTGAACCAAATAAGGGTTCTCAAAAGTGTTAAATACGTGTTAGGAACAAAATACGTTTTCTCAGAAACGCTTTAACAGCTATTCATAAAAGTGTGCTTGAAAGTGTTCTAAAAAAGGGGACAAGTATTCGTGTTTAAAAAGTGTTTTAAGATTAGCGGTGTAGCCGTTCTCTAGCGTTTCCTTGAAAACTGAAAAAAATTCATTTCATTATTGCATCTCATTTGTAAGCACACCCATAATTGTGAAGTGGAAGAATGCTATGATCTTCAGACGTAAATTATTTCTGACTGTTATAGACTGCATATGTTACTCCACAGAATACTACCAGATAAGTGGCGCTAAAAACAGAGCTGATATTTCACCATTTCACTTCGCCCCACATTCCACTTCATTACATTTATATTTAAAAACTAAAACAAAATCATTACAGTATAAATACTCTCCCCCCCCCCAATCTTCCGTACTTAATTTATAATGCCTTTCCTTTTTATGTTCTAACTAAAATTTGTGATACATGAAAAGATGAAAAAAAAAAAAAAAAAGAAATGATTAAAATTCCGCCAGTTAAAATTCACAGCAAATTGTTGGAAGAAAAACTGTGGCAACATTCTTAAGAACTGTAGAACACCTACCACGAAATTTGTCAAAGAAAGGGTTAAAATAAACAATTGGATTGAAAGAAAATATTTAATTTTTTTGAGTAAAACAATTTGTACTAGACTATCCTGCCTCTAGATAACCTAACATAGTAACCTTTTTAACAAGAGGTTAGATTAGTAACACAAGGATCAAATTTTTAAATCAACCTCAAGTTCTGCATGAAAGTGTTATTCTAAAACAATATTAAATAAAATAAAATAGGTAAATATAATAGGTACAGAGAAAAACGACTGTAAATAAAAATAACATTTTTCAAATTTTGATCTGCTTAGAAAGCTTTGTCATATCAATACTGTCTTTCAAGGGAACAAAAATTTTCGACAAGGGGTTCAAGTTTAGAAATGGTCATATTTATAGTACGTTTACAACTCTTTACTGTTTCAGATTTTCAAAAATAAATATTATTATATGTTATTGATCAAAAAACTTTTTTCAAGAATAAAATACCGTTGAAGTGACACTTTGTAGGCAAATATTCAACTTGAAATGCGTATCAACGTTTCAAATTTTTAATAAACCAGCATCATCTTTAAAGTAAGAAAAAAAAACAACGTCAAAAAAGCACAAATTACCATTAACACCAGACACGTGTTTCGGCGTTACAGAGAACGCCTTTTTCAATGCAAATAGTATGTTGATGATTGTTTTGTTCTAATGAACTAGAATCAGTTTGAGAGTGATGAGGTTTTATCTATTTTAAACTCCATTGATCCTCATATTCAGTTTTCTTGTGAGAAAGAACGGAATAATTGAATTTCATTTCTTGAAGTACTTGTTTCTCGTACTGAAATTGGTTTCGAAACTACTGTTTATCGCAAACCTTTTACTGTTTCTTTACCTCCTCATAGACTATCGTTTCATCCTCCAAATCAAAAATATTCTGCTTTCAATTCTTTTGTTTATCGCGCAATTAATATTTGTTCTTCATCGAACTTTTTAAAGCGATACTTAATTATCTTAAAGCTGTGGAAATTGATAGAGACTATCCACCAACTTCGATTAATTCCAATTATAAAAAACTTTTAAATGAATCCCAAACACATGTTCTTAACCGAACCTTCATCAGAAGAATTTGGTTGTTTTGCCATTCTTTCCATCTGCAAGCTATCAGGTTGCTCAGATTCTAAAACGTTTCCAATTCCAGGTGGTGTTCTCTCCTATTAATAAACTTTCATTCTCTTCTCTTAAAGATCCTATTCACCCTCTTAATTGTTGTGGAGTTTATAGAATTAATTGTAGTTGTAAACTTGCCTATATTGGACAGACTCGGCGTGCTTTAAAAATTCGCTTGAAAGAGCATCAAAGTTATGAAAAAACAACAATTAAATAAGTCTAGTATTGCTCAACATTGTTGGGATTCGAATCACTCTTTTGATTTTAACCTTTATCAGATTATCCAAAATGCCCCAATTCATCAGATCTTGACTTTTGGGAAACTTTTCTTATTTGAAGGAACAGTTCTAACTTAGTTAATGATCTTAAAGCAGTTGCATATTTTTCCAACATTTGGCTCCCATATCTTTAATACTGTCCTTTTCCCATCCATTTTTTCTATCTTGCTTTGTTTATTTTTTCCTTTTTTGTCTTGGTTGACATCCCCCCCCCCCCTTTTCTTCTATTTACTTTAATTTTTTTCCTTATTCCGAATATTTTTCTTTCTGCTTATTTTGTTTCCTGTTTCTTTTTTTTCTTGTTCCATTCAGCTTTTCCTTTCTTGTGGTTCACGGTTATTGACATTTTCTTTTTGTTTAAGATTTGGCTTAATTTTTGTCCAATTGAATTCTTTTTTTCTGCGTTTACTGTACCTCAGAGAAAGCTCTTTGCTTGCATTGCTATTGGTTCCTTATCGGTTTATAATTTTCTCATTGGTGTTTGGTTAATCCGATATTTTTATCTTTTAAGCTGCATGTTTATCTGCTCTTGGTTTTTGTCGGATGTCTTTTCATCCATAAGTTCATTACTTTTTGCATTGAAAAAGGCGTTCCCTGTAACGCCGAAACACTTGTCAGCTGTTATTGGTAATTTGTGCTTTTTTGACGTTGTTTTTTTCTTATTTTACTGTTCAGCACAAAGATATTTATTTATCAGCATCATCTTTGTTTTAACATTAGGTTATTATTTCATCGTGTTGAAAATTCAATGCAACAACAGAATTCAAGTAACATTGATTTATATATATTGTTTTGTTTTTGATATGCTCTATGATGCTTTCCATAACTGATAATTCAAATTTCGCATGTCAAAATCTGAGGGATAAAATCTTAGTTCGAAATTTAGTGGACAATACCTTGGGAATTACTTCGAATCCAATATTTGTGGTCGAGTATTCCGGGGATTAAATGTCCAAAATTATTCAAGCATTCCAGAGATAGCCATTTAATGCCGGCTTCTGTGTCTGGGTTTCCTCTTCAAGTTGGTTCTAACGCAAAAGGGGTGCGATGGAAGGAAAAGTTATTTCATGGGGAGTATTTTTGAAAATTACGAGAAATAACTTTCATTGAGGAAAAAAAATGTTTTACCGAATATTTAATAACTTATATTTACGATGAATGAAATTTCTATAGGGGTAGAGTGAATAGTGGGGCAGTGCAAACTATAGAGCATCGTTTCCCAACCGGTGGTTCGCGAACCCCTGGGGTCTTGCGAGAGGTACAAAGGTGGTTCGCGAAAATAATTTTGTAATGGCGGAATTTTAACATGTTTGTTTGACATGAAAGCTTGAAATTCAAGCATTTTCGGTTCATTACCTATTTATCTGTCTCTTGCACATTCGATACTCTTTGAATGTCAATGTTAGTACATTTCCTCTCATATTTTATAAATTTAAAAAATAAATTCTATCATTACAAGGCATTGGTTTTCACCAATTTCGTTGAGCATGATGGAACTGAACCCACGCCTAAATAGTTCAACTTTTGAAAACAGTCTATTTATATATATATATGATTGCTTTGGTTGTGGCAGTAGCTTTTGATCGGAAAATTCGATTAATCCCGATGGATTTTTTACATGGAGCATACGTGAATAATTGAAACATCTTCAGTTAATTTTCGATGTTTAGTTTCTTTACCACCTCTATGCAACGAAGAGTTATCCCGCTTTCATGTGCTTACGCCGGAAATTCGAAAAATGTTCATCGTGCTGTTGTGTGTTGCAATACGTTTCGCATTACTTATTAAACTAGAACGTAATGTAATAAAGAAAACAAAATTACGCTAGAAAGAGTTGCTGGGTGAAACGTGCGACAGTGTGAAGTACGTTGTAAAAAAAAAGAAAAAAAAGAATTAAACCTTGAAACTTAATTTGTCTTACATGCAAAAAAAGAAAAAAAAAATGAGAATCTTATTATAAGTGAGCATAATTTTTGTTTGAAATTGCCGCTTACGTAATAATTAGTGTTAATTATGGGCGTTTCTATGATATCTATATATATAAAAATGGATGTATATTTGTGGGTGTGTGGGTATATGTGTATGTTTCATATACAAATCCAGTTTTCGTCGGATTTCTTCCAAATTTAGCACAGAGGTAAATTGTTACTCAGGAATTTATATAGGTGGGTTTTTGGAATTTAAAAAGGATCCAAAGAGGTTCAAGTTTATATTTTTAATCATAAATTGCTCTTTTCGACACGAACAAATTTTTGTATAGCTATGAATTTAGTTTAAATGAAAAGCGCGTAAAAAACTGCCATAGTGCATTTTCTTCAAAGATTAAGTACTATCGTTAAATTTAGGAACTTTGATTCCAAGCTAAGAAAAATGATTTGCAACTTATAACCACCAGGAAATATTTTAAACACAATCAACACAAAAAGTATCATTAACAACGGCCGTTAATGTCTTTTAGCGAAACGCATGTTTAGTAAGAGAGTCGTAGATATACGAAATAAGGCTTT